>NC_032017.1:2042381-2139010 GCF_001865875.1 Lupinus angustifolius | reverse complement strand
CCCCCCCCAAAAAAAGAAGAGAAATTATAACATCATGACCATTTTTCCGACAGTAATTTCATTGTGTACCTTAGTTAAATACTTTGTTTTCTTTGAAGCAGTTATCAACTGGTTATCTGCAGGTCTGTAAAAGAAGTGCACTGAAGTTTCACGCCTATCATTTGTTCCTGAAGATTTTTGTAACATCAATGAAAACAAGCTCTATGGATGCCATGTCTCTGTTATTTATTGGTTTTTTGTATGCTATTCCATTCCTAAAGAATTCCTGAACAGTATCACATATGTCTTTTTTCTAATAATGGGCCAACCATGTTTAAATAACCCTGTGTAAAATCCATCTGGTCCAGGGCTCTTGCTCTTTGGAATTGAGAAGAAAATGCTTTTGATTTCCTCATTTGAAAAGGGTTTTAGAAGTCCTGTTTGATGTTCAATATTCAAACATGGGCCAACTTTGAAGACCAAATCATCCACACACCATGCATTGCTTTGATTATTGCTGAACAGGTCCTTACAGTATTCTTCAAAATCTTATAGACTTCTGCTTTATCATGGTCCCAATTACAAGCTCTCCGTTATCCTTCATGATTGATGTAATCTTGTTTCTGTACTCATTCTTCTTCAACACTTGGTGAAAATAGCTTGTGTTCTTGTCTCCCTCCTTTATCCAAGTTGCTTTAGATTTCTGTCTCAGAAATGATTCTGCAATTCTGCCTGTTGCCGTATAGTTACTCACTTCCTCTTCTCCTTCATTTGCTTCTCTTCATTCTGAGGGTTTGCTTGTAATTCCTGCTGAGATTGGATAATAATCTCCCTTTGTTCCTTCTCTCTGCCTAGCATGTCAGAGTATTCTTTTCTATTAGCTTTGACAAATCACCCTTCAACATTTTCATCCTAGTTACAATCTTAAACATCTTTCACACAGACATATTCTTCTGCCATGTGTTCCTGACAATTCCCTCACTGAGGGTTTGCAGACCATATATTAAAATCGTAAACTTCCATGTGTTCCCATGCTTCTAACATTGTTTATCATTCTGTTGCAGTTTTTTGTTTTGAGAGATTATGCAAGAGACTCCCTTTCCTTGAGATGGAGGTCTTGGATGACGAGATATTACATGGATCGCTATCTTAAGGATCATAATTTCTATAAAATTCAGTCACAGTCAATCATTGATAATCCAGACCAGCGAATTGTTGATGATCTAAGTTCTTTCACCGGGACTGCCCTTTCTTTATCCCTGAAACTCTTCAATGCAGTTGTAGACTTAATCACATTCAGTAACATCTTATATGGAATCTATCGTCCTCTATTTTTTGTTCTTATAGTATACTCCATTGGTGGGACGGCTATTAGTGTTTTCCTTGGAAAGGTAACATGTCTTTTTTCTTCTTGTTTTAGTGACAGTTTAATGATTAGTCAAAACTACCGCATCTCCTTTAAGATAGTTCTGTTTTTATTTACTTGAAATTGTCAAAATTACAGGGACTGGTAAACTTAAATTTCCTGCAAGAGAAAAAAGAAGCAGACTTTCGTTATGGGCTTGTACGAATTCGGGAAAATGCTGAATCGATTGCTTTCTATGGTGGTGAAGAAAGTGAAATGCAACTTCTTCTGCAGCGCTTCAGTAGTGCTTTTGAGAATTTGAGTGTGAGTTGTTTCTTGTTTATGCTAAATTTTTTTCCTTTTAAAACTATTCTTGTACAAGATGTTACCAGTATCAATCCGTGTACCCAAATTTTAAAAATAAGTGCTGCGTACCGGTACCTGGTACGTGTGCATCACTCTTTTTGGCTGTAATGAGTACTGGAATGGACCAATTGCTTTGACTGTATTTGCTACAAATCATTGTGGTTAAACCCCCCAATGGGGTTGGTTAACTTGTTCGTAGCAGTTGGACTGGCTTAGGAAATTCTATTGAATGCCTAGTGTAACCTTGTTGCAGCATCATTTATTTTTCTTTATTAAGTTATGCAATGTACTTCCATCGTCAAACTTACCATAAAATAATTGAGAGATGTGGTAACCTATATTTTTACTTTACAGAAAATGTTGATTTCTTCTAGAAACCTGGAGTTCTTCACCGATAGCTACCGCTATGTCATTCGAGTTCTTCCTGCTGCTGTTGTTGCTCCGATGTACTTCTCTGGAAAAATTGAATTTGGTGTCATCAGTCAGTCAGTCTCTGCATTTAATCATATCCTTGGGGACTTTTCCCTCATTGTGTACCAGTTTCAAGCAATAACTGCTTTTTCTGCTGTTCTTAACCGGCTCGGTACAATATTCCTTTTCTTTTCCTCTTGTTTTTCCTGTTAGATGTCAACATATAAAAGGATATGCACACAAGTGATTAAAGTTTTACTCTGAAGAAATGAAAAAACTTTTAAAACAGTTCTGTTTGCATATAGACAAACTAAAGGCCCTAGAAAAGAAAAAAATATGGTACAACTATGTTCATGAAGAGGTTATTTGTGACACAAATATAAATGTCCTTTTCTATCTATATGGTAAGACCCACAAACCAACAATTGAAATGTGTAATATAGCTAGTGGAACCAGAGTTTTTTCTTTTTTCATAGGCAAATAATTTTTTCTTTTATTTGGGGGTGAGAAAGCACACTTCCTTGGATTTGAATGGTGTGTTCACATTTCATGATTCACAACCCTACAAACTGAATTGACTCTTACATGACTTATAGGGTTGTAAGGAGCAAATATAGCTAAGTGGATTATGCCAAACAAACTGGTAGTCATTAGACAGAATTGTTGATATTGTGAATATTTGTAAGGCCGAAGTCTTTGAGAGGCTCATAGTCTTTCTTTGCATTCTTTTATATATTGTACATCCTTTAACATTAATGATACGAAGTTTTCTCTCCTTCATCTCTTTCAACAATAATAAATATGATGTTGAGGGGAGCTGGTTGGGTCCACCCCAAGAACTCCAACTTCCAGAATATCCCAACTAATATTTTAAATTGCGGTTGCGGTCGCGAGTGGTCATTGTGGCTGTTGCAATGTGGGTTGCGGACGTTGCAGTGTGAATTATCTTATAACTAAAAAAACATTTTCGAATCCGATGCGGCCTGATGCGATCCGATGCGGTTGCAATGCATTCGAATCATTGTGATTCAGAGTCACACTGCAATTGTGGTGTGATGCGATTGCGGCGGTCACCGCAACCACAATATTGCAGCCACATCAGGTGATGCGGTCCGCAATTTAAGTCACTGATCCAACCAAGCTCCTCACTAACTACCTTTTGATTTGCCATAACCCCCTTAGGTAAATACTAATTGTTGCCCTCTTAATTCTCTCCACCCCCACTAACTGTAAATGCCCCTTATTGTCAAAGTAAACATTCTTTGCTCCTTTGTTATATTTTTGTCAGTAACTTTCCTCTTAATTTTCAGATGTTGCTTTTCTGAAACCTTATCGGTTATTGATCGATATATGTATGCTTTGACATGCTAGATTTGTTGCTTTGAATGTACTTAACACTAATACTGTCTTCATCACATATGCAGGTGAATTTGATGATGTTTTGGACAGGAGCAGCTCTAAATCTCTCTCCAATACTGTAGAAGATATACGTATTTCATACAATAATTTTAGGAGCTCATCTGTATTGGAATCTAATGGATCCATGCCAGGAGAGAAATATGAGACATTGCTAGAGGTAGAAAGTTTGACTCTGAAGACACCATGTGAATCTACCCTTATTAGGGACTTGTCATTGATTATCAAGGATAAGGATAATTTACTGGTAAGCAATTCACTGGCCTCAACCCCAACACTTAAAATATATTGAGATCTGTATTGTTAAGTTCATAATACTGTAGTGCTTTACAAATACATTTTATGTATATAACTAATTTAACAGGTGATGGGACCAAGTGGAAGTGGTAAGACTTCTCTCTTAAGAGCTATGGCTGGTCTATGGAAAACTGGAACTGGAAAGATCTCATACTACGTAAAAGATGGAGAAGATCCTAAGCAATCCATGTGTTCAGATGTGAATTATTATCATGATGCATCTGAAGAACATGGAAAATTGATAGGCAAAAGATCCCAAATATTTTTCCTACCTCAAAGGCCATATATGGTTTTGGGTACACTTCGTCAACAATTACTTTATCCAAGATGGGCTGATGCCACAGTTCCGAGATCAGATTCTAAGCCGATAAGTAAGTGATTTCTAGTTTCTTTTTCCCTCAGACCTAAATATTTTGTTGAGTTCTCATGGAGACTCATTAACATTTTAGTAAAAGAATAATGTCTTTTGCAGTATGAATGCCAGAAATAATAATAATCTGAGATTTTTTAGGGAGCCTTTATAATGATGATAAGATTCAAGGGGAAAAAAATCTGACCCTTTCATTGAATAGATGAGTTATAGATAGGGCTTGAGAAAACATATTACTTTTATGCATAGGGTATTTTTAGCTTATTTGTTTTCAAGATGCAACTGTGAAGAGACTTCGGGTGAATAAAAGTGATGACATATTTTTGTTAAACTCTGCCTATACATTAAGCTAATCTAATGCTGAACCAAGCCTAACCAACACCTTCCAAATATTCATACAAAAATTTCTCTTAAATCTGAACTTTCATTGAGCTCAACTAAATGGAGAATTAGTCATCCAGAATCTTGCAAAGATTATGTTAATTCCTGTTTTTTAGGATCAATCCATGTCCACAAGATGAATACATCTTGGTATTTTTGTAAGTTAAGAGTCCTACACCCAGTTGAGAATATGATCTAAGAGCCATTTATAATAACATTGGTAATCCTACCTCTATCAGATAGCTTTTGGGGTGGAGTTAGGCCCAATAATTCTAAGTTCTAACACATATCAGACCCACCTTGATGTTGTGCCACCCAGTGATGTTCATTCTTGCAAGCTTCATGCTCTAGATGTTCATTCCTAGGTGTGTTAAGTGTCAAAGTCCCACCTTGGTTTTCAAACATGAGCCAAGAGTCATTTATAGTAACATAGACAATCTTCCCTCCGAGCTAACTTTTGAGGTGGAGTTAGACCAAATTATTTTAGCACTATCCATGCCCTTCCCCATTAGAATTGAAGACTTTATTATCAAGTGAACAAATTCAAAATATTAATTTTGAGAATTAACTTTTATGCTGGAACCATTTCTTTGAGATTATATAATTCATCTTAAAAATATTGTTCTACCAAATTATTTATGAAGAGCCTGAAAAACCACATAACTCTGTCAAATAAATACTATCATGACATCCGATTAAATAGAAAATCCTTTCTGATTTATGTCATAGTTATATTGATTTATTAGCAGGTAATATTTGTTAGATTTACTGATTTAGTTTAAGCATTGGTCTGCAGATATGCTTCCTTTCTTGGCAAACTTGCCAAACTCAGATCACGTGAAAGATAAGCCTATGAAGCCTACAACAGATGAGCTGATAAAAGTCTTAGAGGATGTCCGCCTTGGCTATTTGTTGGCTCGTTTCAGTTTAGATTCGACACATGAATGGTCTAGTGTTCTTTCTCTCGGAGAGCAGCAACGCCTTGCGTTTGCTCGTCTTTTGCTTTCAAAACCTCAGTTGGTTTTATTGGATGAGTCTACAAGTGCACTTGATGAAGCCAATGAGGTATTCCTTGATACCTAGTGCATCTAACATACTGTGAATGAGATATATCATGTTGAACTTCATGTTATTCAATAAATTTACAACAATTATCCATTCAGACACTTGCCATATTCTACATTCATGTTTTTGTGAAGTATTGCTTGAAGTAAACCCATTTTCTATTCTTTGTTGTTCGATTACTTGTGCTATTTCAAAAGAGTGTCAGGTTTTAATCAATGTCATGATTTTATAACCCTTCATATGATGTTTATGTTCATTTTCTTGTGCTTTGACTTACAGGTTCATTTGTACAATAAGATTGGAGAAGCAGGCATAACATACATCAGCGTCGGCCATCGATCAACCTTGTGTAATTACCACAACAGGATCTTACGTGTATCCACAACGGATGCTAAAAATGAACAGCCAAATTGGTACATTGAACCCACTAAACATAATCTTCTCTAAAAAAAATACAAATCTACCATTTTAGGAGACTTCAGTATTGATTACATTCTTTTGCTGCTTAACATCTTAGCAGACATCTAAACTTCAAATTCATTTAACATTTTTTATGTTATGTCACTAAAGAAATTTCACTGCAGTTAAAGATTCTAGTTTTATATACAAGTTGATAGGGACTCTTGTTAGCCCTTAAGTTATGTTCTAGTGTCCTTATTGGTCTTGTTAGAGACTTTGACAGGAACTACATATTGCACCTCCAATCTTCTTTTATGGGCAAACTCAAGAAGATCCTCAAAGGCCACATGTCTTCTCTATATAGTCATTGCATGAGCTTGTGCTCTTTATCAGCTTGAGTCTTAGAGGCCACGTAACACTTAGACAAATATAGATGATAGTTCGGTTGAGTTTGTCATGGTTCTAGAAAATTTTAGAAGAAGTTTAGTATTTGTAGAAGGTTTGTTTGGAGTAATAGGTGTTGTTATTTTACCACATATGTAGAATAATAGTTGAATGACGATGCCCAATATATGACCAAACGTAGCTATGATATCACTTGTTGATTTTAGTGGGTGATAGAAATAATAGTTGAACATAGTAGGAAATTGTCAACAAATATCTAATTGATCAATAATTGGATGAGTAATTTTGATGGGTTGAAGGATTTACATTTTCACACATAGAAGAATAGCCTTCACTACCATACCTTACATTTCACCTCATAAGTCCTATTTATAGGACTATCATCACCATCTAAAGAATCTCATGAAGCTTCTATGCAATGCACATTATATCTATCATAATGTAATTTATCTAGAACTGTCTAGATATAAGCTAAATATTATCTCTTTATTCTTCTAGAATTCTTTACAAAATTATGCCACATTTCAACATAAGTTCTTGTGAGTATTACAACAGTTGAAAAGATTGATCAAACATGGTGAATGCATATTTGTTATATTATATTTATTGTCCACGGCAAGCACAATATTAAACGAATGCAACAATCTTATGGAACTTTACATTATATTTTGAAAGGGTAATTACACTTCTTTGTCCAAGACATATGTTTCATTAAAGATTTGTGTTAGTTTAGTGGTATAAGGTCTCGTTAGATCCCAAAATGATCAGAAGGTTAAAAAATTGATTTCTGGGAGCAATACTTGTTGGGAGAAACAACAACACACTCTGAAAGAGATTAGTTCTTTACTCATAGGGTGAGAGGATACCCTTCTAAAAAAAGGTTTATATTGCTTATAAATTTTGCATTTTTTAGAAACCATAATAAACATTTGTCTCTTACTCAACTCCACTCACTATAACTTCACAGTGATGAGAAAATGCCTAGCAAGTACCATACATTATGAAGCCAATTGACCAAAGCATTATGGTGTTGGGAACAAGCGAACAATCAAATAATAAAGAGTATAGAGACAAGAGAATAACACAAGAGATTTGGTAACGAGGTTCGGCCAATTGTGCCTACGTCCCCGGGAGCGTTGAGCGGCTACCACTATATATTATTAGAGAATAAGGATTAGTGTTTTACTATTCTTCTCCTTGTTACATTAGGTTTACATAACATAAATATATAGCCCTCTGCACCAACCCTTTTACATCAGCCCAAGCCCAGAACTTATATTGTTGTTATCTAGAGATATGAGTCATTGCACAACAATCTCCACCTTGGCGAATATCATCAATCTCCATCTTCCGCCATTGGGTTGGGGGCGCTCCATAGTCCATCATCAGTGAATGTTCAACAAGCTCAGGCAATGCCTGAACTTGTCCACGGTAACCGGTTTGGTTAACATATCAGCTGCATTTTCTGAAGTGTGAACCTTCTGCAATAGTATCTGCCCACAAGCTACCAACTCTCTGATCTTATGAAATCTCACATCAATATGTTTGGTCCTAGCATGATACACCTAATTCTTTGCTAAGAAGATATCATTCTGACTGTCACAATGCAACGAAACTCCACCTTGCTCAATGTCTAACTCATTTACTAGCCCCATAAGCCACAGGGCTTCCTTAGAAGCTTCACCAGCTGTCATGTACTCTGCTTCAGTTGTGGACATAGCAACAACAGACTGAACTGATGATCTCCACATAATTGGTCCACCTGCAAGGGTGAAGACAAACCCCGTTGTGGACCTTCTATCATCCAAGTCTCCTGCATAGTCCGAATCAACATAACCAATAACTGAAGGCTTACTCTGTTGGCTACCAAACATGATACCGAGACCTGTAGTCCCCTTCAAATATCTGAAAATCCATTTGACTGCTTCCCAATGTTGCTTCCCTGGTTTCGACATGTACTTGCATACTTGACTAACTGCTTGTGCCAAGTCCGGTCTAGTACAAACCATAGCATACATCAAACAACCCACTACACTGGCATATGGAACCTTTGACATGTATTTCTTCTCTTCATCTGTCTTTGGACACTGATCTAGGGAAAGCTTGAAGTGATTTGCCAAAGGAGTGCTCACTACTTTAGCATTGCTCATATCAAAACTCTCTAAGATCTTTTCAACATAGCTTTGCTGGGAGAGCCATAGTTTTATAGCTCTCCTATCCCTGTGAATCTTCATCCCAAGAATCTTCCTAGAAGCCCCTAAATCTTTCATGTCAAACTCCTTACCTAGCATGACTTTCAGCTCATTGATATCACTCAAATGATTGGCAACAATCAACATATCATCAACATAAAGTAACAGAAAAATAAACGAACAAATGTCAAGGCTTCTGACATAAACACAACAATCATACTCACAACGCTTATAACCAAGCTTCAACATATAAGTGTCAAACCGCTTGTACCACTGTCTGGGAGACTACTTCAACCCATATAGAGACTTCTTCAACTTGCAAACCAAGTGACTCTGTCCAGCTGCACTGAACCCCTCTGGTTGTGTCATGTAAATTTTCTCCTCTAATTCACCATGGAGAAAGACAGTCTTCACATCCATATGTTCTAAGTGCATATCCCGAATGGCTACCAAGACAAGCATTACCCTGATAGAAGTGTGTCTCACCACTGGGGAGAAAATCTCATTGTAGTCGATCCCCTTCTGCTGTGAATACCCTTTTGCTACAAGACGAGCCTTGAATTTTTCCCCTTCTTTTTCTGATACTGCTGGCTTCCTCTTGTACACCCACTTGCACCCAACTGCACGCTTGTCTGGGGGCAATGGAACAAGCTCCCAAGTTTGGTTCTTTTGTAAAGATTCCATCTCCTCCATCATGACACTCATCCATTGTTCTTTCTCCTGGCTGTTTATAGCCTCTTGAAAGCTACATGGATCTCCTGAACTGATATGGAGAACAAATGAAGCCATATCCTCAAAGACATATCTCTCTGGAGGTTTGATAGGACGTATATCACTGTCTCTAACAAGTAGATACTCCTACACACCTGAACTCTCTACCTGATAATCATCATGTTCTTGACTTGAACTAGTGCATGGTTCCTTGCCTTTATTCACCTGATCCATTTCATTGCTCACTGGAATCATATTTGAACCCAAAGTCTCTCCATTTGGCATGGGCACCTCTGTCAAAACTGACTGTTTCATCATGAAATCTTCATCAAACACTGCATCTCTGCTCAACACCACCTTTCTGGAAACTGGATCCCAGAACTTGAACCCCTTCACACCTTTGGTATATCCAATGAAGATACACCTCTTTGACTTAGGATCAAGTTTAGATCCTTCATCACTGGATACATGTACATAAACAGGACAACCAAATATGCGTAACATATTATAATTAACTGGGTTACCTGTCCATACTTCTTCTGCAACTTTACCATCCAATGAAGCTCGTGGTGATCTATTGATGACATAACATGCCATACTAAGTGCCTCTGCCCAAAATCCTTTGGAAAGTCCAGCATTCAGTCTCATACATCTGGCCCTCTCTGTAAGAGTTCTATTCATCCTATCTGCAACACCATTCTGCTGAGGAGTCTTCTTCACTGAAAAGTGTCTCTGAATGCCATGTTCCTCACAGAATTTCTGAAACTGTGAGTTTTTGTACTCTGTGCCATTATCTGACCTCATGTATTTGATTTTCCTACCAGTCTGGTTCTCTACCTCTGCCTTCCAAACCTTGAATTTGGCAAAGACTTCTGACTTATGCTTCAGAAAATATACCCAGACCTTGCGAGAAAAGTCATCAACGAAAGTAACAAAATACCTAGAACCTCCTAGGGATGGTTCCTGAGTGGGTCCCCATACATCAGTGTGGACATAATCTAGAATGCCTCGAGTCATGTGTTGGCCAACCTTGAAACTAACTCGTGTCTGTTTCCCGAGCACACAATAATTGCACGAATCTAGCTTGCATTTGCTGACTCCCCTCAACAGTCCTCTTTTGCATAGTTCTGTCATACCACGCACACTCATGTGTCCCAAACGCATGTGCCATAATTTTGTAGCACCATGGTCTGAATCTACTGAGATCTCTTCAGCCACTCCAGCAACTCCACCTACAACTGTTCTCCCTAACAACTTGTAAGTGTTCCCTGCAGTCCTTTTACCCTTCATCACAGTCAGAGCACCTTTGCATACTCGAAGAATATCACTGTCCCCATCAGCTCTATAGCTAAACCCTTTGGCCTGCAATGTCCCCAAAGAAACCAAATTCTTCTTCAAATCTGGTATGTGCCTAACCTCACATAACGTCTTCACTACACCATCATCCATCACAATTCTGAGTTCTCCCATACCAATAATTTCACATGCTTTATTATTTCCGAGATACACGAAACCAAAATTGCCTGCCCTGTATGTGGTGAACCATTCCCTGTTAGGCGTCATGTGGTGGGAACAACCAGTGTCAAGTATCCACTCATCTGTATTGTGATTTGATGATACAGATAGTAGATCAACTTCACTATTGTAACCAGAATCATCTTTCTGTGCAACATTTGCAGATGTAGATACCCCATCTTTCCCCACCGGCTTGCTAGGACTCCATTCATTGGGACAATCCTTTTTGAGAGTAGATCAACTTCACTATTGTAACCAGAGTCATCTTTATGTGCAACATTTGCAGATGTAGATACTCCATCCTTCCCCACCGGCTGGCTAGGACTCCATTCATTGGGACAATCCTTTTTATAATGCCCAGTCTTTTTGAAGTATGCTTATCTCAGAAAACTTCACTTTCAAAAAGATGTTGGTTTATCATCAACAAAAAAAAGGAGATTGTGAAGAAGATCTTGCTCTTGACCTTGACACGGTTTTGATAAAGACACCAAGATCACAAAAGGAAGAAAAATGAAGAAGACTTTGAAGATAAAGAAAATCAAGCTTCAAGGCAAATAAAGTCTAAGTTTTCAATAGGTACTTCTATCCTTTAACTCTAAATGTGTTTAGTAAACAATGCTAAAAAAGATGTTAAAACTATTTTAAAAGACATTGGAAACTCTTAGACAATTTAAAAATAAAAAATTTAAAATACTAAGTAATGGGTTATTTGACCTCGTAATAGGTTACTAGACCTAGGTAATAGGTTACTTGACTGTGTAACAGTGAGTAGCAGGTTACTGAGATTACGTACTAGGTTACGTGACTGAGTAAATAGTTACCCAGCAAAAATAATAGTGTAATTGATTACTATAAAGTAGTAACTAGTTATTTACTAAACAAAAAGTTTATGTAATCAATTACACGAAGTTGTAACTGATTTCAGGAATTGAACTTTCGACCTTGAGGATCCAATGAGGCCTTACACCACAAGATTAATGTTTTGTTGGTTCTTCAACCATTTTTTGGTTAATAAAATTGCAGCATCTATTAAAAACAACACATAATTTTAATTATGTTTTCCAATATTTAATTTTTTGAATAAATATCACAATTTTATTGGATGAGATAGGATTTACAAGTTACAACCCACTTTAAGAACAGATGCGATTGAAATATTCTTTTTCTGTTGTCATGTATAAGTATCTCAAGAAAATTGTTTAAATCACGAAAACCAATAACTTTCTCTTTTTGAGCGAACAAAACCTCACTAGGCACTTATGGTTGTTCTATTGGACCACCTACGAGTGGTTTACTCATGTGAATATATACTTATGTTAATGTAAATCATTTTTTACTAACCTATCTAATGAAATATACATTCTTTTAGAAAAATAAGTCTTAACTGTTAAATCTTATATACGAAAATTAAATTATAGGTACATTGATTTTTTTAAAATGTAATAATCTAATGATATCTAACCAATTTTTTTATCCTCATTCGTAGGTTATGTAATAAATTATCTTTCCTTCTCTCTCTCACTGTAATCTTCATTTATGAGGTTTAATTTGTTGAGAATAAACAAAAACTTTAAATGATCCTCGCTTCACTTTATATATATGTTGATATTTTCATTTTTATATTTTATAAATTCAATATATATTATACTCTATTTTACAATCATGTCCTTATTTATTATATTATTTATTTTTATCACTCTTGTATTATTTTTCAATGTTTATTTAATGTAGTTTTCAATATCTAAATAGGGTAATATAATTAAATTATATCAAATTTGATAATGATTTCTTAAATCATATACATAACCCTAAAATAAAAATGTATAGAGTACTAAAACTCTAGTATATTATGTTAAGTTAATCTTCGTTTTTTTTTTAATTATTTCTCTTTAGTTCATCATCTAAAATTCCAACTTTCAAATATTCTCATAATAAAAGAATAAATTGAGTCTATCATTATATATGTTAAGTTTATGAAGTACTCTTTCACATCTTTTAATTTTTAATTTTTTCATATTATTCTAAATCTTTTAATATTTTAGAAATTCAATACATATTTATACTTTATTTTTGTTTGTATTCTTATTTATTATTCATCTTTTTTACCATGTATTTCCCGTTTCTTTTTAACTCAATTTCTAACCTTCATTAAATGATATTATTTTAATTAAGTTGTATTAAACTCTTATATTATTTATTAACTGTATTTATAACTTTAAACATTACAAAATTGAATAAATATATTAAAGAAAAAAGATATACGCGCCTATAGTATAAGTGATTTTTATAATGTTATTATATCATCTACCACTTATTTTTAATGATTGTTGATAAGGGTGAGCAAGACCCGACCTGATCTATAGACCCGTCTAAACCCGATGACTTAGTGACAGACCTGACTCGTCCAAATAAATAAAAAAGGACAGACCCGATTAAAAGGGTAGACCCGTCGTCAGAAAAGGACGGGTTCAGGACTATGTTCCGGTCACCCGGTCCGTCCTTTATAGTTATATATCAAGAATAGTTGAATTAGTGTCTATCAATACACATTATGTTCAGTCCACATAACTCAAGTATTTGCAAGCTCATGAAACTTGATTGATAGAAAATCAGTCAATTTTTAGTTTTTGAGTACTTTGTGTGAACTCCAATTTAAGTTTCATTTTTAAGTTAATAGCAAGTTATTGTATTCATCTTTGTATGGACTTTTGAGTATTGGCATGTTGTTATCATTTTAGTTCTCATGTGTTTTTTTATCATTTACAAGAACACTTCAGCTTATGTTGATATCTTCTATAATTTTCAATATCTTCTATAATTTTCAGTCACAGGATTGTGATATTTTTAGTTTGAAGGATGTAATCTATAGTTTGTAGTTTATATACTGATGCATGTGGAAGACAGGTTTTAGTTGAGTTTATATATAGATTGTAATAATTTTGATTGTGCATGCTTAAAGATTTAAGAAAAAATCTATGTTTGTCATTTTGTCTTTTCCAACTCGGGCTCGTGCCTATCTTGACCCGTCTTATTTTGGACTCATCTCAATCTTGACCTGTCTTATTTTAGACTTGTCCTTCACGCATCTCATCCTAAGTAGAGACGAGTACAAAATTTAACTCGACCAATATTTAGGAACAAGTGAGGGACATACTTAACTCGTCTCAACTCGTCCCACGCCCACCCCTAATTGTTAACTTATAAATGAATATTAGATGACTAACTATGTATAAGTCTTTACACAATGAATATATAGATCTTAAACTCTATATTAAATCATAAAACAGTAGTTGAAGTTGATGAACTCGCATTTCGGTGCACCGATTAATTTAATTAAAAAATTAAGAATCAGTATATATCACTCACATGTGAGTCAGGAAGCAGAACACAATGAAATGCAGCAGGTGCATGTGGGTTGTCTTTGTTCTTATGTGACTTTTAAAATAATGAAAGAAACAAAACAAACACATAAATAGGCGCGCACCTCCAATAAAGACAAATGGTCCTAGGGATTGACCATGTTTCTATCTTTTTTAACTCTAATTTATTCATCTCTTTTAACCCTATGGATAGTAGTAAATGGTTTTTCTAATGTACGTGTAATACCATATTTTAATTTAGAGATTGTGTGTATTATTAAGTGTATTATTTTATTAAGGAATTAATCTATTTTGATGTGTGTAATTATTTCTCTTAACAAATGTTAGTCATATAAATTGAACTTTTTACTTTTTAATTTGTCTGAAAATCTATTTTAATCTTATACCACGATATCAACATTTTATTAATATTTTAATTTAGAGCTGATTTAAGGTATATTCTAACGCATTTTTAAAAATTATAATTTATAAACTGGTTAATGTTTGTGATATCCAAAAGCCACTCTTTACACTATATTTGGTTATATAGAAAATTATCTTCTATAATTTTCAATATCTTCTATAATTTTCAGTCACAGGATTGTGATATTTTTAGTTTGAAGGATGTAATCTATAGTTTGTAGTTTATATACTGATGCATGTGGAAGACAGGTTTTAGTTGAGTTTATATATAGATTGTAATAATTTTGATTGTGCATGCTTAAAGATTTAAGAAAAAATCTATGTTTGTCATTTTGTCTTTTCCAACTCGGGCTCGTGCCTATCTTGACCCGTCTTATTTTGGACTCATCTCAATCTTGACCTGTCTTATTTTAGACTTGTCCTTCACGCATCTCATCCTAAGTAGAGACGAGTACAAAATTTAACTCGACCAATATTTAGGAACAAGTGAGGGACATACTTAACTCGTCTCAACTCGTCCCACGCCCACCCCTAATTGTTAACTTATAAATGAATATTAGATGACTAACTATGTATAAGTCTTTACACAATGAATATATAGATCTTAAACTCTATATTAAATCATAAAACAGTAGTTGAAGTTGATGAACTCGCATTTCGGTGCACCGATTAATTTAATTAAAAAATTAAGAATCAGTATATATCACTCACATGTGAGTCAGGAAGCAGAACACAATGAAATGCAGCAGGTGCATGTGGGTTGTCTTTGTTCTTATGTGACTTTTAAAATAATGAAAGAAACAAAACAAACACATAAATAGGCGCGCACCTCCAATAAAGACAAATGGTCCTAGGGATTGACCATGTTTCTATCTTTTTTAACTCTAATTTATTCATCTCTTTTAACCCTATGGATAGTAGTAAATGGTTTTTCTAATGTACGTGTAATACCATATTTTAATTTAGAGATTGTGTGTATTATTAAGTGTATTATTTTATTAAGGAATTAATCTATTTTGATGTGTGTAATTATTTCTCTTAACAAATGTTAGTCATATAAATTGAACTTTTTACTTTTTAATTTGTCTGAAAATCTATTTTAATCTTATACCACGATATCAACATTTTATTAATATTTTAATTTAGAGCTGATTTAAGGTATATTCTAACGCATTTTTAAAAATTATAATTTATAAACTGGTTAATGTTTGTGATATCCAAAAGCCACTCTTTACACTATATTTGGTTATATAGAAAATAAGAGGAAAGAAAAGAGGAGGAAAGAAAAATGGTGGAAAATTTCATTTCCATCATTTGGTTCCAAAATTAAATAGGGAGGAAGGAAAAAATATGGGTCCCACAAAAAACTTTTCCTCCCTAAATTGGAAAGAAAATAAAGGAAGAAATGAAAACCATAAAAAAATTTCAAATTTCCGATTGAATTGAAAAAACAATAATCTAGGTGAAAATAATTACAATGTAGTAAATTTCTTTATTTATATTCATTTTTATGTGAAATTAGTTAACTTAATTTTATTTTTGTTATTTTTAAGCTCACAAATAAATAGTAATTATGTATGCAAAAGATGAAGTGAAAAGAAAAAAGAAATATCATTACTTAAAGTTATCAACAAAGTAACAAATACTAAATTAAAAATATAAAAGTGATTGTCGAATATTAGTTATATTTTCTTCCAGACACACTATTGTGAAAAAAAATATGTAAAGTGTTAATGATTTTCTTTGAATTTTATAAACAAATATTGTTATTGAACTTAGATTATATGTTACTTAAAAAATATTAATTAATATTATTAAAAATAAATTATTTAGCTATGTAATTTTAAAAATTAGATATCTACATAATTATATAGATATAATGAGGGCACTTATGTCATTTTTAATACATTATATATAAATGTGTTTTTCTTTTCTCTCACTTTCCTTTCATTTTCAATCATACCAAATAATAAAATTATCATCTCATTTTCTACTACTTTTCTTTCCTTCAATTCTCTTCCACTTTCTTTCCTTCTACTTTCATTTCAAAACCAAAGCCTAAAGAAGGTCTATATAATTATATTCATCTTTGTTATGGGGATATTAATCTAACAATTTAATATATATATTAATAGTGTAAGTATTTTTTACACTGTCAGCAAATCATTCACTATTGATTTGTAATCCACGTTGACTTTCAAACAAAAGTAATATAAGTCAATGATGGATAATGATCTGACTGTGTAAAAAATTTACATCGGCAGTTTATAGATTTTAAACTGTAAATCTAATGTTTGAATATAAATTAGATGTGATTTATATAAATGTAAAAGTTTGGCACTATTTGTCATTTTATTAAACCTTAGGAAGTGCCAATGTGATTTAATGTAAGAAAAATCCATATATTAATTCTAAATTATGCTAATACATTTTCTAAAGATTATCCTAATTGAAACCCATATAATAATACTTTTTATATTCTTAAGAAAATGATATGTTAAAAAAATTTGCTTCACTTTTTCCTTAGATAATAACATCATAAGAATCTGATATATAAAGAGCATATATACCACAACTCAAATATTTTATTTAAGATATGTTTTTTTACTAATATATGTTTAATGTAACATTTTAACTCTTTAGAAATGATCAGTTTGTATTAATCAATTTATCTGTGAGTTCAAAATTATGAATCCAATTTTTTTATAAATTAAAATATGCTCTTCAACACATACCAGAAAAACTCTTACGAGGATAATCTTTAAAATTGAAATGATGAATAAGTAATACTTTTGAAAATGACAACTTTAGCATTTAAATATATAACTTGTAAAATTTATCCAAAGCACACTACACTTTACTACCTACTATTATTTGAGCACATGGGACCATTAATTTGATTTGATGAGTTTCATGGCTTAAAATTTCCAACCAAACTATACAGCATGTGACATCAAACCGAACAAACTGTCATGTGATATCAAATCTATGTTAACCAACTTAAACAGTTGAAATTTTTATATTCGAATCTGGAATCAATATTAATAATAAATAATTCATTAAAATATACTATGTTCATATGGAAATATACCCTTGATGTTTAAGACCCCAATGTGTTCTTATATAATTTTAATAAGTGTTATTTATTATTAATTTAAAGTATTAGAGAATAAGTTTAATTGTCATAATTTTTATTGATTTTTGTGGTTTCATTTTCAGAATATGAGTTCTTTTTTATATTTTAAAAAATTAATCTTGAAATACTTTTAATTTGTTGAGTATTTTGACGTTGGTGGTTTTGATTTATATTCTGAATTGAATGGAAGAACTGCTAGCAGGAAAAAAGTGATAATCAATTAACGTATTAACTATATATCAAGAAATTTATATTATTTTCCAAGTGTAAGAATTGTGTACAAATTATTATTTACAATACTCTTAACTGCCAAAAGCAATTAGAAAATTTTCAAAATCAAACAACATAAAATTGATTTGATATGAGCTATAAATGTTACCAGATAAATGGATGAAATCATCATTTTATGATCATGAAATTTATGCCCTCAAAAGTTTTAAATATGGGGAAGTGTGCTATGTCCCCTCCTCTCATAAAAAGTGAACAATAAATATAAAAATTAAATGTATAATTATAAACATTAGTAAATGATATTGCAACTCTAAGGGTAAAATAAGTAATTAACAAATTATATATATTGGTAAGGATATTATTTTATAAAAATAGTATATAATTATAATAAATTGGGAGTACATCTGTTATCTTACAATTTTGTCACTCCAAGTGTTATCCATTGTAATTGGTTAAAAAATATATTTAAATTAAAAATTTAATTATTAAGTATTTTTCTAACCAATGTAATTACAACTGATGACATATGTAGTGACACAAAATATTTAATGGTTGACTCACACTAACACATGTTCACTATCATAATGTATAGTAGAATTTATATGTTTATTTTGTAGGATGATTATCATTACTCTTTTTATATTTATCACATGAATGTGTTCTGGATCTACCATTAATAACAACTGATTAGAAAAGATATAGTATATTCTCAGTCAATGTTAAAGCCATAACAAAATTATCCTAACACGCATAGTCATATACTCATATAGGATGGTCGAAAAGAACAATAAGATATGGATTTGTTGACCTTAATTTATGGAAGATAAAAAAATGGTCATAGATGTAACCTAAGTAAGGGATAATGTAAAATAAATACAAGATGAACGTAATCTAAGGAGGTGGTAGGGTCCTAGAGCCAAGGGAATGGCATTTCAATTTCAAGGTTTGGCATTGACATTAGTAGTAATAGCCAATAGCCTCAAGGTCTATGCAGAGAAAGGGAACTTTCTAAATTTTAATTTCAAGGTTTGCTAAGTGTTGCTTTATGTAATTTATAGTAAAAATAATTATTTGTCTTGTGTGAATGAGTGACTCTAATGTGGAACAACTTAACCTTTTATCTTTGATTCTAATATGTTCAAATTGCTTTTATGGAAGCAACCAATATAAGGAAAAATATTATTCCTCATAGACCCGTCTAGGTGTAAAGGAGGTGAGAGAGAAAATGATAAATACCTTCAAATGGTTCCAAAACTTTTTGGAGTGGTATTCCACGTCCTTAAAAAATAAGTATCTTGAGAAATTAAAAAGATTACTGTGATGACATGGGATTAACCGTATATATTAACACACATATAAGTTATAAAATATAGGAAATATAAGACAAAATATGTGTATCAAACCACATATATAAACATATCAAAACAAACAATCACTACATAGAATTCTTATTTAACAAGTAACATTGAATAACGCAGATCAGTAGAATGTTACTAAATGTAAAGTAGGAAAGAATAAACAGTGCTAGAAGAAAATGATATTAAATATAATAGACGGATATATATTTAACAACGCTTATTGCAATAATCACCGTTGAATGTATGCCTCAAAGATTCAACAATGTTATGTGAAGCAAATGTTTTATATTTGCATAGATTCAATGGCGCTCCTTGTAATGAGTATTGTTAAAACTCTGTATATTTTCATGATTTTGCATTTTTTTAAGCAAAAAGTAAATGAATATTAACATATTTTTTTTATTATGATTAAATTAGATAATTGATACATTTTCTAATCTCAAATTATATCTATGAATCTTTAATAATAACTTTAAAACATTTCTAGCACTAATATTAATAATCTAAAATTCTATTTAATTAATCTACTAAATGCATGCATGAATATGAAATTTATTTATTAAGGAAAAATAATCAATAGCGCTTAATAAAACAAGTGTTGATGAATGTATATTTGCCTATTACATTTAACAGCACTTGCTTAAATGAACGTTGTTAAATATCATAGGCGGAAATACATTCAACAATGCTCATTGTAGTGAACGTTGATGAATGTCAAAATCAAACACATTCATCAACGCTCACTTCAATGAGCATTGTTAAATGTCAGGAATCAACAACACTCAGTACAACGAGCGTTACTGAATGTTACGAGTGTTTAAAACACAAAACATTTTTCATTTCTCTCTACACTCAAAAATTTTCACACAAAAAACCTCATACACTCAAAAAACCTCATTTACTCAGATAACCCTCATTCAATCAAAAAACTTCAACGATTGGATTCTCACAATGGTGATGATGTGACCTCATAGAGTCGAAAACAGACTATAGTGGAATGACGATCATGAAGAAGGTCATTCATGCTAAGAGTAAGAATATCAAGTTACCGGTTGAATGGAATGCAAAAGGCAAACCATTAAATATGAAGGGTGACAATATATTGGTAAGCTACATCTGAGTTGTGGTTAGACAAAATGTATCAATATCATTCAGCTCTTGAAATGATAAGATGTTGGATAGTTTGAAGGATATCATTTAGAATGATATAACAGTAAGTTTTTATATATATTGTTTATTATGTTTAATGAGTTTGATATGTATTTATGAGTTTAGTAGTTTGATATGTATTTGTATTTAATTAGTTTGTATATTCCAAATATGCAAATATACCTATAATATTTTTCATGCAATGATCTTTTTCATTCGGCTTTTGATGTTGTTGAGGAACACAATAATTATATCCTTAAATTTGTCGACAAGAGTCATCGACAATTTAGAACTGATGTCATGAAGTATGTCAGAGATGTTGATATAAACATCAACCTTAAACCTCCAACCAAATATACAAATATCATTGATGAGGCTCATTGGAAAGCTTTTGTCACTAGACACAAAGAAGACGAGTCGTTCTTAGTAAAGTCATCCTATTTTTATGTATAATTTATCCCTTTTTATATATGATAATAGTACATATTGATATAAATGATGTTTTTTTGTAGAAAATAAGTGAAGAAAACGGAAATAGAGCATATAAGCCATTGTATCCATATCGAGCTTCTAGAACATGGTATATTGGTATAGAGGAGTCGAGGAAAAAATTATAAGTATGGTTTATTTGTAAGTATGTGAATAAGTGTGAATTTTTTTTCTAATTACATTTTTTGTTATGTTTTGGAAGCTGGAACAAAACAACACACCTTTGAATATATCGTCAATACACCTTGACATTCTATGGTTCAATGTCCGTAAGAAGAAGGACAGTGTCATTGACAATGAAAACATTTGAGAAGTGGCAAACTGTGTTGTAAGAACATATCATTTAAATTTGATTTTCATACTTTATTTATAAATGTGATTAACAAAATGTTTTTTTATTAATGTGTCAGGTTGGCCTAAAAGAAAATAGTACTACTATATCAGAAGGATAGATACAGACCCCAAATAGTCAGATGGTACTTGATAAGGCACTAGGACTGCTTGGGGACTTTGGTTGTATCTAGGGCGCAAGATTTGGGGTTAGCAAACGAGGCTATTTACCCCCTCAAAAGCGTGCAACCAGAGCCAACATGACTCATATATATGACATGTGAATGCCCTTCTGAACCGCGTCAATGTTTTAGAAAGTACCATTAAAGAGAAGGCCATGGAGGGGCATCAACAATGCGACAGTCCTAACATCAAAGGCAGTTGCACACTTGCTACTCATAGCATTCTCGGGGTAATATTTAGTTGAATTTAGTTTAAGAGTAAATACCTATTTCAGTCCATCATGTTTTTCGACCTTACCAATTTGGCCTCTCAAAAATTGAAAACCCGAAAATGGTCTCCAAAAATTTTAAATTGTGGTCAAATTAGTCCTTTTTAACATGTTTTATGACACATAATAGGGATTAATTTGACCATAAAAAGGACTAATATGACTATCATTTAAATTTTTTAAGGACCATCTTGGGTTTTTCATTTTTTGAGGGATCAAATTAGTAAGGTAAAAAACATGAGAGATTGAAATGAATATTTACTCTTAGTTTAATTATAGTCATAAACTCATATGTTATCACTAACATTTAGGGTGTCAACACTTGCAATGCTGGTAAAGTGCACAACGTATCAGATGTTATGTTGCATAATGTATCCCCCCAATCATGTGCATACCAGAATTGATATTGTTGTCAACAGTGGTGCTTTGTTGCCAATTCCTATTGATGAGGATACCTTGATAGTGGGAGAGGCTATAAGCACTTATGTGGTTTGACAAATAAATCTTGTAGTTGTAGATCCTAAGGTGGGATTTTCAATATATTAACTTGCACTTATTCTTATTATGTTTATTAATTGATTTATAATTGAGATGTTGCCTTAAAAATTTCATGTACATGAACACTCTAGACGCAATGAAAATGAAGAAGATGGCTCAATGATATTCCATCATAGAGAAGATGTTCATGTACCAAAAAAATTCAAAGTGATGAGGTCTAAACATAGCAAACAAAGTAGTGGTCTACTTAGGTCTAAAGGAGCGATTTTCATAATTTCAACAATACCCCTTTAAATGAGCATTATTGAATGTCATAATTTTTATTAAAATACATATTACTACACAATTATTAAAAGAAATTATTAGAAATATTATATATTTTATTTAAAATTATCTAGTTAGTTCTGAAAAGGACAATTTTTAATAAAATATAATAATTTAATGATTCAACAACGCTCTTTTAAGTGAGCTATGTTAAATGTCATATCTTCAATAATACTTTCTTAAGTGAGTGTTGTTGAATGTCATGAATGCATAGATTCAACAATGCTCTCTTAAATTAGCATTGTTGAATTATTAATTCTCAGCACTCCCAAGTGCTATCAGACGGGAAAAACTTACAATTTTCCCGGAACTCATTCAATACCGAAAATCATTCAACATCGAAACTCATTCACTCATTCCAAAAATGAAACTTATTCACTCATTCAACACTGAAAATAATATTCAACATCAAAATCATTACTCATTCACATCCAAATCATTTACTCGTTTAATCTCAAATTCATTTACTCATTCAACCTCAAATCAGTTTAGATTATTCATCTCAAATTCATTTACTCGTTTAATATCATATATATTAGTTTAGATTATTTAAATCAGTTGGTTCCAACATATATCTTTTTATCTACACCAAATCAATTCAACTCTCAAATACACAGCTATACTTTATGATTCATTTTTTTGTTGCAAAAACTATCAAATGTAGACTCTCTAGATGAGGGCATAAAAGGTAGCTAAATTTGCACCTGGATTCGGGTGAAGGAGTAAGAGAAATAAGCTAAATTTACGTAAGAAGACCGAAATTAAGGTTTGGTTTTGTTAATTATTAATAAAGCTATAAAAAGTTAAAAACGGGTATCTTTCATGCACAAAATAAAACATAAGTGTCAAATTAATTTAAAATTTTTGTTCACCAAAAAATAAATTATTAAATTCTATTTGATGAATCATGAAACACACAGCAGGACGTGGCAGATTTATCATCTGATTTTGTGAAGCATGTAGTTTCACATTAAGTCAAACATCCAACACGAGATGAATGAATGTGAGACATGATGTTGAATTAGACAATAATACTTCCCCAAATAAGAATCGGTTTACAAGAATTTCTTTAGAAATTAATTTATAAATACCAACAAAACATTGATTCTAATGATATAAAGTCTTAATGAATCCTAGATCGATTAAAATGTGAAATATTTGATTCCTAATAGTAACACTTATCGAGAGAGACAACCACATTTTCGAAGATGATTAATTCTTTACCCTTAAAACGAGTAGATATCATTGATTATACAAAAAGATAATCGGTGTATAACTAATCATTTATCATTCCTATATTAATAATGGTTGATTATTTAATTAAAATAGTATAGATCAATTGTAGATAATGTAAGAAAATTTACGTAGCGAATATGAATATATTAATCTATAAATGTATGGTTTAGGTTTTAATCTATGAACGCACCAGTTATTTGTTTACTTTATCTATTTATATTGAGTACAAAACTTTATCAGTCTTCATTTTTTTAACAGGCATTGACTCAATGGAAATGTGAGGGGGTAAAAAAATGAATGGTTGAGTTTTTTGTTCTTGTCACAAGTATTTGTTTAATTTTAACCCGTGAGTTGCACCGATCAGATATATATCATTTATATATTTAGGTATTCATTTTTTCTATTTAGTGGACGAATTTAATTGTCATTTTGTTTGTAATTAAAAATTAATTTAAAATCATTTTCAAGCATTTTGATTTATCGTAAGTATTTTTTGTTTTTAAATCAAGTTTTATGCTAGGTTGATTAATGAGCGGATTATAACAATTGTATTATGTAAAAAGGGAGGGAACAATCAATAGTATAATATTAAATTTATTTTGATTAGGATTATGAATTATTTTTAAACATAAAATAGATTTGGAAGCTTTGGACTGTGTATTAAAAATAGAATGATAACCTATAACTATCACGGCCTGTATAATATGACGTGTAACATGCCTGTTGAAGGATTTTGTGGTAAAGAACAAATTTAAGAAAAACTATGGTTAGGGGAAAAGTGTTCTCATTAATATATAGAATGTGGATAACTTCAAAGATAAACATGTTTTTCTATCTTTATATGAAATTCTTTATCATCTATATTTGTATATCATATATTTATTATATACTATTATACTTCTATATATAAAGTCAACACTTATAAAACCAAAACTTGAAATAATTACCATCATGATTCTATTTTTTCTATTTTGCCCTTAATATTTTTTATTTCTAAAGTAAAACCATATAATCCTAAATAACTATAATTAATATATATCACTTTAAGTTGGATATTATAATATGAAGTGCATCTAATAAAAAACATTCTAATTTTCTAAAATAAAAAATACAAATTTAATATTTAATATCATAAAATCAGAATACGGGTCGACAGACACGAAGTATCTGTCAATACACTAGTATATATAAAGTCAAA
Source organism: Lupinus angustifolius (assembly GCF_001865875.1). Taxonomy (NCBI): domain Eukaryota; kingdom Viridiplantae; phylum Streptophyta; class Magnoliopsida; order Fabales; family Fabaceae; genus Lupinus; species Lupinus angustifolius. The sequence continues at coordinate 2,113,976 of NC_032017.1, read as the reverse complement.
ACAATTAGTAACTATCATGACATAATATTCATATTCCAATTTTATCCTTTTGAAACATTCTTCATTAATAATAAGAAACTTCCACACATTTCTTATATTTAAATTCTTTTTTTTTCTAAACGAATTATAACAAGATGATACATTCTATATCAGAAAAAATAAGAATGTGAGACGACATACATGAAGTTTTGGTCGACATGTTTATAAAGCCACGACATATTATAACTATCTACATGATTTAATTTTTATTCGACTATTTTATTCTTATAATTAACAATTATTTGTAATATTTTAATATACACCTAATGAAAAAATATGAGGGTTAAAAAGTATACATATTAATGCCAATTTAGAAGTTAGAGGAAATTACCTATACTAATAATATCAAATTATTAATGTAGTTTTTAATTGAAGTTTTAATAATAATACAATTCATTTTCATATTTTTATGATAAAAATTATAATATCATATATACTTAATAGAAAAAATGTAACATAGTTCTTCAAAATGACACATTATGGTGGAATTCATATTTAACAATTTTCATTTAATAAGGCATGTGTGTAGAACATTATTAAATGATAGGCAGAAGGAAATCAACAATGTTCAATGAAATAAATGACGTTCAATGTGATAGACAAATATACAACCAATGACTCTTACTTCACTAAGTGAAGTTGGTTGTATGACTCAAAGATTGAACAACGTTCAATGAAGCTACGATGTTCTTTCTCACACATTCAAGATGGGGCTTTCTTTGTTGATAAAAAATAGATGAAAGTCATTTGATTAGCGAATGAATATAATGATAGAGTAACATCATTTATTTGGTTTGCCAATAAGCTTGCTAAAATAATACCTCATTTGTTGTATATTCAATAACCCTTTTTTTTCTTAGTTTTTTTAATATATGGACTAACTTTAAGTCTATAGAAGAATTCTTGAAGATTATAAAGAAATATAATAATAGTATTTCTTTATAATTGCCTTGACTTTATAAGTTGAACATAAAAATTGTATTCAACAACTTGTGAAATTGACATATGCCAATTGGTAGAAAATGTAACACAACATGTTGGTTTGGTCTACAAGAGAGGAATGAAAGATTGTTTTACAAACTTCACATTGATAGTGTTGAGGGTTGCTCCCAATTGTATATACACCTATTATTGGTGATGCTTGCATGAAATATGGGAGCATCTTCCACCATCCTCGCGGTCATTACATTAGTTTGAAAGAGAAGTATGAACTTCATTTCTCCTATATTTATATGCAATTTTTTATTACATTTGGTGCATTGGTTATTCAATTGTTTTCCTTTTGCAATTTATAGGGGGAAGATTCTTGAGGTTTTGAAAAACTAGTTTGAGAGGAGTATTCAAGTTATTGTTGTAATCTATGGTGATAGAATTGTAGGTGTTGGGCATCTTGGATGTCATATATGTTGGCAAGGAAATCAAACATATTATTTATTTAAAATTCAGACAAGGAAAAGGTAGAATTAGCCTTGATATAATGAATAATGTTGGATACACTTCATTATTATAATATCATGTACACTTAATAAAAAAATGCAACACAATTCTCCAACTATGCTTGAATTCACATTTAAAATTGTTCATTCAAGAACGTTATTAAATGAAAGGCGGAATAAAATCAACAACATTCAATGAAACATGTGTTGTTCAATATGGCAGGCAAATATACAATCAATGGCGCTTGCTTTACTAAACATTGTTGATTGTATAACTCAAAGATTTCACGACGCTTAGTGAAACAAACGCTATTGTTTCTCACACATTCAACACATCTTGATTCACTAAGTTTTGTTGAAAGTCATAGATTCAACAACATTTGTTTATTGAGTGTTGTTAAATATTTCCATGTTTAAAAATACAACCTCACACACTACTTGTTCATTTGGACACTAAAACACAGAAAACATTCATATGATTCAAAAGACTCACCTTCACACAAAACCTTCATATGACACTCACCTTCCCACAAGACTCACTTTGTCACATCACCCATTCATTTAACTCATCTTCCCACCACCAAAAATGAAGATACCGAAAATGAGTTTTTGTCTTTTTTGTTAGTTTTCCTTTTTTTATAGCATCCACATGTTTTTCATTTTTGTATTTCTTACTGTTGCTAATCATTATATTTAAGTTAGGTTATGATTTATGCTCATTATAGATAAGTTCTGATTGTTAGTGTTTACATGTTACAATTTCTGTGAGGACAAATAATTAGAAATTACTAAGTGATGAGTTTTTTATTGGACTTAAACAAAATAGGGTAACATGCCAGGTTTTATGACATATATATGTCTTTCTCAATTATTTTTTTATCTTAGCCTAATTTTCTATCTGTATAATTTAAATTGTATTGACCAAAAGCACAAATGGTTTATTATTATAAATATTATGATCTTCTACATGAGTTCATGTCCATATTGAAGCAAAACTATGGAGAAAGAGTTCTTGTACAAGTCGAGAAAAAATAATGCATGATTTATGTCCATAGTGTTGTTGAAAAAATAATGCATGATTTATATGAACATGAATTATGATGTTATTAAAAACTACAGTGATGGTTTGATATTTTCAATGGAGGTAACTTCTTCTATCTTATGTGAGAAGATGCTATCGTTAAAATACTTTAACCCTTATATTTTTTCATTTGGTGTATGCGAAAATATTGTAAATAGTAGTTAATTATAAAGGCAAAATAGTCAAGTGAAAATTACACCTGTATGATTATAACCTATAACATGTTTTTTAGAATTATTTTTGTTAAAATAGTTAATAAGACATATATCATGATTTTAGTGAGACGATATAACTTATATCCTCATATGTGTAGATAACTTATCTCCTAATATGAACAAATACTTTATTTTCATAATATATACTATTTCTAATTAACTATTATATTATGTTCTCTTATTTAGTTTTTATATGTTTCATTTTGAAGAATTGCAACATTTTTTTCCTATTACGTGTACATGATATTATAATTTTTGTGATAAAAATTATGAAAATGAATTATGATATTATAAACAAGTGCACTGATAATTTGATATTTTTAGTGGAGGTAATTTCTTCTCTTATATGAGAAACTGTCATTAAAATACATTTTAACCCTCACATTTTTTCATTTGGTGTTTGCCAAAATATTGTAAATAATAGTTAATTGTAAGGGCAAAATAGTCAAGTGAAAATTACACAATGTATGATTATAACTTATAACATATTTTGGCTATATAGATAATAAAAAACATAACTTGTTGTTTCGTGTCTATCTTTCCACATTGTAGATACCACGTATTCAATTTTATATATTTCATTTGGGAGAATTAGAATATGTTTTATGTGTTCAATGTAATTTATATTATAATTTTTTGCCATTATTACAACTAGTGTGTACAGGCACTTTGTGACTGCCGATGAATATTGTGTGATACTACATATTCAATTTTTATATATTTCATTTTTTTGAATTAGAATGTATTTGTTGTGTTCGGTGTACTTTATATTATATTTTTTGTGTTTATGATAATGTTTAATTTAAGGTGAGATATGTGGTTAATTAATGTATTGGTGATGATTGCTTATGATTATATAATTTTTTTGTAAAAATTAAATAATGTGAAGGGCAAAATAGGAAATGAAAATTATACCATGATGGTAGTTATTTCAAGTTTTGACTTTATTATATTTTTTGTGTACAGGCACTTCGTGTCTGCCGGCGAATATTGTGTGATACTACATAATCAATTTTTATATATTTCATTTTTTTGAATTAAAATGTATTTGTTGTGTTCGGTGTAGTTTATATTATATTTTTTTGTGTTTATGATAATTTTTAATTTAAGGTAAGATATGTGGTTAATTAATGTATTAATGGTGGTGCTTAGGATTATATAGTTTTTTTGTAAAAATTAAATAATATTAAGGGCAATATAGGAAATAAAAATTACACCATGAGGGAAGTTATTTCAAGTTTTGGCTTTATATATAGTATAGAAGTATAGATGTTCAATTTTAGGTGAGAAATGTGGTTAATGTGTTGGTGGTTATCTAAGACTATATAATTTTTTTATGGAAATTAAATAATATTAAGGATAAAATATGAAAATGAAAATTACACAATGGTGATAGGTACACCTAATGTTGTGAAACCCAAGCCGGACATCAAACTGGAAGATGTCTCGTATTAGGTGTAACCAGTTTAAATGATTAAACCGTCCGTTCGGACCGGATGATTTCATATATAATTTAACATTTTTATTTATAAATATATAGTTATATATAAGTACAATATTTTAAATAATTAATAATTATATATAATTATATTGAAATAATATATTTCTGTCTTTTTTGGACCAGAGTAAAACAAAACATTAGAGTAGTGTTTATTTTTTAAATTTTTTAAGTGAATCGTCCGATTCACTTTACGGGTTTTTGCGGCTCAACCATGTTTAACATGGTTGGAGTGGAATTTCTCCGATTCAAAGCGGTCAAACCCCTCACTCGTTTAAGACTACAAACCAGAGCAGTATTCAAGTGCAGTCAGTGGTCAAACCGGTCGGACTGTCTGATCCGATCCATTTATCACAACATTGAGTAACCATGTTTTGCCTTTATATATAGTATAAAAAATAAAAGTATATACAATGACCGTATATGAGATATATATACTATCACCACATCATTCGACATTGCTATTTAATCATGATTAATTCAATAAAAAATAATCTAAATGAATAATAGATAATATAGTGATTACATATAAATTTGTATATTGAGAATACATTAATATTATATGAAAGTAAAAGATTTTTGTAATACTATATTTTATTTATGATTTAATACATATACAGTAACATTGTGTAAGTATTTTTACACTCTCAGCCATTATTCATTATTAATTTATTAAACATCATTCACTCTTAAACAAAAGAAATAAAAATATCATTGGTGGCCACATATATTGTAAACTTTTTTATTTATACCTAAACCAGTAACCGTAAAAGGTGGAAGAAGTTTTTTATATTATCATTTTCAATTAATATTTTCTTGGAATATGGTTTTTTCTTCTTTATATAGTTGAAACTTGAAAGGTATAGTTAACCTCCATTCTCACCAGCCGCTTGTAACAACAACATAGGACACAGAGAGAGAGAGAGTAAGAACAGAACACTCAGTGTACGTGTCTTCCTTTTGTTTCATATTTCATAACCATAGAACCAAAGCAAAAAGCACCCACAATTTAAATTCACACAAATCATTCTAATCTCATGCACCCCATTTGTGAGAAAGAGTTTTGAACCATTCTAGAGGCACCCAAAACAAAAAGGTACAATATTTTTCACTTTGTTATTGTTGGGTGTGTTCTATTGCTATATAGTGACATAAGGCTTTTGGTAGATTTACAGGATAAACAAAAGGTCAAAGTTCGATTCTATGAGCGACAGTTATTGGAAAATGACTGTCACGATCCAAAAGAGATTAATTACTTATCCTTGTAATACCCACACAAAAAAGAGAAAGGCTTTTGGGTCTATTTTCAATACATTAACCTAGAAAAGAAGGAAAGGAAGTACCTTGTAAAACCCGTCATTGTGTTAACAAGGTTCCCTTCATTATTCTCTCTCTTGTAGAGTGGGGTTTGCTGAAAATAAAATTTCACACCTTTTTTTTCTTAGGAAGATATCTATGTTAATGTCTGTCACTGCCATGTAGTTATATATAGCAAACTAGCTATTTAATATGTCTCTCTTATCTTATCCAAATCACTATCCTTTTTTTGTTCAATGCCAAATTTTAATAAAAAAACGTGACTTTACATTGTTTTTTTTTGTATTTTTGTTGTCATCATTTCTTAGTTTTATGAGAGGGGGTTAGCGGGTCTTAGTAAGACTCTGCTAAATCCTTAGAATGACTAGAGTGTAAGGGTTAGATTCCTGACAGCGACATTTTTTGAGAGGGCAACGATATCCTTCGAAAGTATTAGTTTCTGACTCATAAGATGAGATACCTTTTGGCACTATCAAAAAATAAGAGGGTGTTAGTGGGTCTTAGTAGCATAATAACTACTTAACTGGTTCCTCCTACTTCCACTATACAATATTTGTGTGTTTTTTCAGTCCTAGTAGCTTATATATCTTTGATTTTTTCATAGTGCTGATATATATTGTTGTTCTGGGTTTGTGCATTTTGTTTGGTACAAGCAGGTGAGGAATAATTTCCAGTGTCTTAACATTTAAGGGAGAAGAAATGAAGTATGTGTTGGTGACAGGTGGTGTTGTTAGTGGACTTGGTAAAGGAGTCACTGCTAGCAGTATTGGGGTTCTACTGAAAGCATGTGGTCTTAGAGTTACTTCTATCAAGATTGGTATATACTATTTTCCTTCTTTTTGTTCTTTGAACTCAAATCTCAAATTTTTTATTATGGTTTATAATTTTTTTCCACCATCTTATGCTAATACTAGAAGGGAATGCATTTTTATATTTCTAATGTTAGGGAACTGGGTTTGTTAGTAAAGCTTTCTTTCAGTTAATTGGCTCACTGGATAATCAACTTGTTTGTTTCGCTTAATTATGCGAGGTTTTTTACTTTCGTTTGAACGGAACCCCTCTTTCTAGTTGAACAAAAATACAAAGAGATTGGTGGTTTGTTCTTTTTAGCTATGTATTTCTTCTCTGATTTTTGAGAATTCCTGATCCACATGCATTATTTCCTGTCTCAAAAATGATAACAAAAGGATAAGTTCCAGTTATATCCTCAGGATTTATCTTCCATACTATTAAGCAATGAAATTCTTCTTTTTTCTTACTATTATGTTACGTAAAAATATCCCCTTTTTAACTTATCTATTGGTTTTTTGCAGATCCCTACCTGAACACTGATGCAGGGACTATGTCTCCTTTTGAACATGGAGAGGTGTTTGTCTTAGATGATGGCGGTGAGGTAAGTAGATTAGTTTTTCTACCCCAGGGATGCCAATTAATTATTTATGTTTTTTTCGGATTATAGCGCGAGACTGAGATTTCATTATTTGCTTTTTAGTGACACACCATTAGCCATGGTGTAAATCTTTACATATGTTGTATTTTTATTTTCTCCCCTCCTTTAAATTTAGTCATTTCATTTTTTTACTATAAAGTTTTGTTATTCACTTCCTAATCTTTTTATTTGTATTTTTGGTGTGTGCTGAAGGTTGACCTTGATCTTGGAAACTACGAACGTTTCTTGGACATCAAATTAACCCGTGATAATAATATCACTACCGGAAAAATATATCAGGTGAACAAATGACCTTTGAAGTTATTCTTTATTTTTTTACTAGCTGTGCCTACAGTTTCTTATTGGTATATTTTATTTTGAATGTTTTTAGTCTGTTATTGAGAAAGAGCGAAGAGGAGATTATCTCGGCAAGACTGTCCAGGTCTGTTTAATCATTCTAATTTTTCTCTTCGAAGCTATCTGTAATAGTTGCTAGTGCCTTAGTTTTCATTTTGTCTTTTATTTATTGGTAGGTTGTTCCACACATAACTGATGCCATCCAAGACTGGATAGAGCGTGTTGCAAGGGTACCGGTTGATGGGAAAGAAGAACCAGCTGATGTTTGTGTCATCGAATTAGGTGGAACTATAGGTAAATTAAGACTTCTAGAAAAAACTTTATACTTAATACTAATGCAATTTGCATTTGTACTGTTATAATTTCTATTTGTCCATTCTGTTAGGAAAACAGCGAGAAGAAAGTGTTATGAAAATTATATCTTGAAATAACGACAACAATCAAGCCTTTATTCCACTAGGTGGGGTCTGCTACATGGATCGAATGACACCTTCCTTGTGGGATAAAGGCTTTTATCGTGAAAGCTTTATTTAAAATGACTTTGATTTAATGCAGGGGATATTGAGTCTATGCCTTTTATTGAAGCACTCGGCCAATTTTCATACCGTGTAGGTAATGCTTCAAAGCTCACACTTTACTAATTCGTACACACCAACTGGGTATTTGGTTTGCTTCATGGATCACTCTCACTATAATATATTCTTTTCATCATATAGGCCCTGGCAACTTCTGTTTGATTCATGTCAGCCTAGTTCCGGTACTTAATGTTGTTGGAGAACAGGTATACTGCAAAAATATGCCATTGGTGCAATACTTGTAGCTGCTTATTAGAAATAAACAATAAATAAAATTTAGGCAAGTATACAAATACAATTTAAATTTTAAAATTTAGTCAAGTAGAAAATTGGAATTTTTTGTTTCTTTTAATTGTTTCAGACCATGAAATGGAATGTTCTTGTATCTTTTCGATTTGTATAGTGAACTTAGTATTGTCTTTGTGTGTTACATTCTTGTTGAAATTTCACTCTGCAGAAAACAAAGCCAACTCAGCATAGTGTTCGACAACTTAGAGGATTAGGTTTGACCCCAAATCTTCTTGCTTGTCGCAGCACAAAGGTATTTCTCTTGTCCTTTTTTGCTTTTCCTTATTGTCATCGTGGTCGCATGTAACACTGATCAAAGAATCTATATTTTACTTGTCCTCTTATCAGGAACTTGATGACAATGTTAGGGCAAAACTTGCTCAATTTTGCCATGTGCCGGTAATGTAACATTGATGTTGAGATTTTTTATTTTGCTTATCATAAAAGCCTTACATATATTCTAAGGATAAACTTTTGTATCTGCAGTTGTCAAACATAGTTACTCTCCATGATGTTCCAAATATTTGGCACATTCCTTTGCTATTAAAAGTAAGTAATTCTATCGTATTTTTTGAAATTTTTGTTGGTGGTTGTATTGTACCACTGATGCAACTTAATTTATGTGGTTCAGTTTATTTATTACTTGGTTTGATAACTGTAATTATTTCCCTATAGGTTGCATTTTATTTTTTGAATTATGTCGTTTAACTCATTTCAGAACCTGAAATTTTCTTTTAAATTGATTTCCTTAAACAAATAGGACCAGAAAGTACATGAGGCAATCCTGAAAGCTCTAGACATGTTAAGGTTTGTATGACAAACTCCTTCTTCCCGGCAAAAGTTCTCGTCTATTATGACTGTGTTCCGAGGATGTACTGTTACTTAGCTACAGCCGTTAGTTAATGTCTTTTCTTTATTTGTCTAATGGTCCTATTATTTGCAGTGTTACTACAGAGCCTAATTTGAAGGACTGGATCACCACGACAAAAGTTTACGATGACTGTCATGACAATGTGAGTCTCGAACATCTCAAATATATCTAAAAAAATTCCAATGTATGAATAATTACTCATTTGTCTCAATAGTGGCAAGTGTTGGTCTCACAATTGTTTTGCGCTTCACAGGTCAGAATTGCGATGGTAGGAAAATACACTGGCCTTTCTGATGCATATCTTTCTGTTCTGAAGGTAGCATGCTTTATAATTTAACAAATCTAAGTTCCAATCCATTTATTTTTGCATTCTTGGCAACTAGAATTTTTTAATATCTAAGTTTATTAAGGGATATATCAAACTTTATGTTCTAAAACATTATTGAACTGAACTCCAATATACCTTAAGCTAATCAACTTGCATTTTCATGCAGGCACTTTTGCATGCTGCTGTTGCACGTGGCCGTAAACTTATTGTGGACTGGGTTCCAGCGGGGGATCTTGAAGATGTTACTTCTGAACAGGTACTTACCGATCTTTGTACTGTACTCTATATTTTTGTCAACTATTTAATTTTGCTTTATAGTCTATGCGAACCTTCTGATGGTTAATGTACTATTGCAGGATCCCGATGCATACAAAGCAGCTTGGGAACTTCTGAAGGTTTTTTTATTATTATTTGGACTCTCGATGCAATGTCTTTCTTAATTTCTCATATTATAATACGAATTTACATTTGTTTAAATGCATTTGAATGTGAGATTATTTGCTGCAGGGTGCTCATGGGGTTCTAGTTCCAGGTGGTTTTGGTGATAGAGGAGTGGAAGGGAAAATTCTTGCTGCGAAGTATGCTCGAGAAAATAATGTCCCATATCTTGGCATTTGCTTGGGAATGCAAATTGCTGTCATTGAGTTTGCACGATCTATCCTTGGTCTGCGTGATACTACTAGCACGGAATTTGATCCCGAAGCCAAGAACCCTTGTGTCATATTTATGCCAGAAGTATATTATCCTATACTACCGCACCACAAATATGTAATATTGCTCCTTTTGATAATCTAGTTAAACTGTTCTATTTTCTATTGATAGGGTTCAAAGACTCATATGGGAGGAACTATGCGTCTTGGTTCAAGGAGAACTTACTTCCAAGTTGCTGACTGCAAATCTGCACAGTTGTAAGAATTAAGAACCAAACCCGAGCTTACATATAAATGCACATGCCATCACCTCCTAAGGAGATGCCGATGTGCTTCCGTACTTTGGATTTATTTAACTGATTTACATATCTTGGTTGATACTAAAGTTTGGAATTTTTTCATAGGTATGGTAATGTAAGCTTTGTCGATGAGAGACACCGGCACAGATATGAGGTAAATTCTGTTTCTATGCAGAAATTTATTTTTATGCAAGTATGCTACCAGAGTCATTAACAATAGTTGTTATGCCGTTCAGGTTAATCCCGGCATGATATCACAGCTAGAGAGTGCGGGTCTATCTTTTGTCGGCAAAGATGAAACTGGTAGTCGCATGGAGGTGTGTAATTTACATGAAACCATATTGTTATGGATCTTATGATTGTAATGCAAAATTAATGATTATAATGTGGTAAATGTGTGCATGAGTACAGATAGTTGAACTGCCCAGCCATCCTTTTTTTATCGGCGTTCAGTTTCACCCCGAGTTCAAGTCCAGACCAGGGAAACCTTCTCCCGTCTTCTCAGGTATTCTCTCTTGAAAGTCATTACACATCTTTTTTCCATTCAAATTCACATACTGATGTTTTCATTACAGTCACGAAATATTATAGTTATTGATTAACCTTTTATGTGAATTGAACTGTTTTATACATATTTTTGTCGTACGAATTTGTCATCGGGTTCTTGTTGATTTTCTTCAAATGGATATTCTTGATGAACCCATATCAGGATTGAAGTTTACATAGAAAATGATGCACTGGCCAAGACAGATTCGATCTTATCGCTAATAAAATGAATCAATCTTGTTCGACTTAACACAAATATGTATGCTTAACTTGGAAAGTTCCAAGCTTAGTTGAAAGCTTTATATCCTAGTTTCTTGTAATCTTTCATGGCAGTCTAGTGTATAATGACCAAAACACATTATAGTCACCTTTCATTCTCTGTTCAAAATATTTCGCGGATCAATTTTAATAAATAATGAACATCGTTAAGAATTACAATCCCTTTCCCTTTATATTAAACTATAGTCCTTTATATATTACTGTGCTAAGAGCATCATTTGCATTCTATACACTAATAAATGCCTTATTGTCAAAAACAGGATTAATAGCTGCAGCATGTGAACTGAAGAGGGCAATTATGTCAGCAAGCTATGGCCACACCAAGTTAACTAATGGAATATATAATGGACACTCACCAATACTGAAATCACACCAAAATGGAAAGACCTTCAAAACAACCAATGGTTCCTTAAATGGTATATATATGAATGGCAACGGCGTGCACGTGGACGGGAGTGTTTAGTTGTCGTCTGTGCAATAACTGTGGTATAATTTTCTCGAACGATATTCTGGTTTGATGTCGATTATCGTGTACAGTTAGGGGGTTGGATAGATCTTCTAGATGGGGACTTATGCATGAAAGAAATTTTGAGTCTAACAGATTTTATGTTTCCTAGTACACTTTGTGCTATGGTGTGGCTGTGGCTGGCTGTTGAAGCCAACATTGATTTCAGTTTTAGTTTTGGTCAAACACTGTCAAAACTACACTTGGTCATGCCAAATATTTGGGCTTGTAGTGGCTTTTTCATGCTATTTTAGGATTTTTCTTCTGAGTATACAGGCTGAAGGGGCAAAATTACTTCCAATCATGTTTCTTTTGAGTGGCTATTAATGTAAAACTCTTAATTATGTTATGAACTTTGAAGTTGAATTTTGTTTGTGGTACAGATGAACTTTGATGTTGATTTTTGTTTGGTAAAGATAAACTTTGATGTTGAACTTTGTTTGGTACATATGAACTTTGAAGTTGAATTTTGTTTGCTACACATGCTTTGATAATAGAAAAAAAAGGAAAGAGGAACATGTTGTGCTTCTAAGACAAAAACAAAAGAACAAAAAGGAAGAACATACATGTAGCTATCAGTTCTCATGTAGAATATTGTGAAGAGATCAGGAGGGGAAGGACATAGAAAACGTGTGATCGTAACTAGGATCTTAAGATCTTATCAAACATGGAAAAAATAAAAAATGTGTGATCGTAACTTGGATCTTAAGATCTTATCAAACATGGAAAAATTAAAAACAAATATATGCACAAAATAAGTTTAAAACCTTTACGAACCAAATTTATCATTTTCGATAAATCACAAAATTAGTAAGTAATTGATATTTGATAAAACTTAAAAGTTTTGGTTATAATCAACTATGAACACCAAAATATAGCATACTAAAGTCTTAAGCCTCACATAACATAAAACTAATATGCCAACACAATCAACTAAAGAGTTTGATAGTAAATAATCATCTCTATTGAGCTCTTCATCTTTATCAATTTCATCAAGTGGCTCCTCGCTATGTGCTTCATCTCCATTAAGTTCATCACCATATTCAAATTGTGCAATCTCAAACTCTGCATAGATATGACAAATATCATCAAGCTTCACTGTCTCTATCAATATTCTCGTCATCTTCATTATTATTTACAATCCATTCCCCATCATCAGAAATGTCATCAATCTTAAAGTGAATCTCAATTTTGCTTGTTTGTATTTTGTTGGTCTATTTTGAATTAACCATCATGATGATAACATCATTCATTGTTTTTTTTGTTTCAAACACTTCCTTCTTTTTGTGTAAATCTAAAAATAAACATAAAAAAATTAACATATAACAAACCAACCAATACATTATTTTGTAAAGGACAAGATAACTCATTTTAAATTTTTACCATCTCAAAAGCATTCTAATTGCATTCACATCCATATGAACTATATGTCAAACTTGATATATAAATTGCAACTCTGGATGTTGATCGCCATACGACTCTCACCATTGTGCTAGAGTTTTGGTTTCAAGTGAAGTTGTGACCATTATACTACAAAAAATTCTTCCAATCCTTGAAGTCTTCAAGTTGAGAATCAACCTTCTTAATTATCTCAATATCACCCCACCATCCTTTTCAATTAGTCATTCATCTATTGTTAAACTTCATAATTGGCCTTAAATCCAAGAGCATAGTGTAACATTGGATTAAGATAAGAGCCCACATCATGCAAAGGCTGATGAAATTGATTGTCCTACTTTTTTGATGGATTATTCCCAAAGAGACATATAACTAAAAATATAAAGAAAAAAAATTACTTATGCAGAATTTGGCCTATGCAGTTGCAGAATTTACCTGTTTAAGGCATCAAACCTTTTTTATGTTTTTCTTAGCTGAGTCTATTGCTTCATAAATATACTCCATGACTAGTTTCTCACCTCAGTCCACCAATTTGAGCACTTTGATTAGAGGTAAGGTACTCTTCAAGCAAGTCACAATATTTCTCAAAAATCTATTATCTATGATCACTTTCTCAACACTATTCCCATATATTGTCCTTGAAAACTGACATGCATTTCATTCACTAAATGTTAACATTCTTAATGAACATATGTTTTCCAATAAGCAACCCATTGTAAGGTAAGATGTTGCAGAACATGTCATGACCGACCTCATAGAGTCTTTTCCTTTGATGAATTTTTGCAATATGGAAATAAAAGAACTTGTATTGTCTTCTTTCCTATCTATACTGTCTCTTTGTGAACTTGTATCTTCTCAAAGTCCTCTAATATGAAGTTGATACAATGAGTATCATAAAGAGTCTAATACAATTTTGTCATTTTCTCCATCAACAATTGTCTCGTGGCTTTGTAATTTGCAGCATTATGTGTCACAATTTGGACTAAATTTTTCTCACTAGCTTCTTCCATAATATTCTCCATCATCTTAAAATTTTGTTGCATGTTTTTTTAATATAAGATGTATTACTTCAAAACCTTTAATGATATTCAATAAGGACTTCAATATGGTGAGCCTCCTTTTGTGAGTCCACCTACCGGAACCGTGCATCCCATATCCTTTCAATAAGCTCTATGTTCCTCAATAATATTCTTTGTTGATCCAAATATTTAACTGTAAGCACATAATAGAAGGCTAAGTACATAATAGGATGGTGGCTAAAGTATCAAACCATGCCTTGCAACCTTCTCAAACATGCTATTAAATTTTGAATACCTTAACACATTGATGACATAGCATTTTCATATATGAATGTTATAATTTCTTTGCAAGTTTCCTCTTGCAACTTCTTCTTATAAATTTCATTGATGATAGTTTGAGTGCTAATTCCCCTTTTCTTGAAAGAACTATTGTCCAACTTGCATAACAAACAACACTTCACTTTAGTTGAACATCCTCAGACGAATGGACAGGCGGAAGCAGTCAGCAAGGTCATCCTAAAGGGAATCCAGAAAAGATTGGATGAAGCTAAAGGCACCTGGCACGACCAACTTCACCATGTACTTTGAGCTTACCGAACGACTCCTCATTACACTACTAGAGAATCACCATTCAACCTCACATACAATGCCGAGGCCATGATCCCAATTGAAGTAGGCGAACCCACTTGGAGGACCATGCAGTTTGATGAAGAAACCAATTTGATCATCCTAAGACACAATCTGGATTCGATCAAAGAGAAAATGGACCATACTCGGATAAGAGAGGCGGCTCTAAAAAGACGAACAATAGATAAATACAACTCGTCGGTGGTCCCCAGAAGCTTCGAGGCTAAAACTTAAGTTCTCCGAAGAGCAGATATTGGTCGGGCCAAAGAAAATGTGGCACCCAATTGGGAAGGGCCTTACCGAGTGGTTAGTATGATCGGTAAGGGCGCTTCCAACGAAAGTAAAAACATTCCCTCCACCCTCGAGTATGAGTTCATGGGATCCTGCATGATTCACAAGGATCAATCGTCAAGCTAATGATGTTAAATGAGCACTTCATGAGAGATAACTCACATTGAAGGTACATTTTTAAGCTCATTAATTTTAGTGTCATCTTTAGTGCCTCCTTGAGTTTGGAGCCTTTGTAAGGGGATATATATAGTGTCGGCCATACAAAAAAAATCATAAACTAAAAAAATTATTACTGGAAAAGTGCTAACACGACATTGCCTATTAGTTTCCCCTTCAAAATAGGTATTTGCACCTGGTCCATCTAGGACACATAGGCCGTTTGGGACATTTCCCCCCTTCTTCTGCAGGTACTTTCACTACACCCAATGAAACCAACAAATTATAATTGGCACATAAGTCAGGGACACTTCCCACTAAACCTGTGAGTTTTCTTATTCTTTCTCTTATTGTTTAGATTTTTACATTGGGGACAATGTAAATTTGTAAGTTTGATGGGGGTTTTGCATTTACATAGTTCATTCATGTCATTCATACCATATAGATTTTAATTTTTTTAGGTTGAACATACATATTATCATGCATTTGCATATGTTTCATATCTCATTTATCTTCTACTTTGTTCTATGTGTTGTTTGTCTACTTTAAATGAAAATGTTTTAAATGAAAAAGTATGAATTAATGATGATTGTTTATGTGTGACCCCATTGAAGGAATAAAACTTTTGATAGAATAATAACATGAAAGACATTAGATTTGATAATTGTGAATTAACTTTGATTTAATAATAGTCTTTGCTTCATAACTATTGCTGAATATACCAAATGTGAGAAATTTGTACCAAAAATAATAAGGGTCCTGATTTAAATTGGCAATTGCATAAAAACCCTTTTTTCTTTCATGAGTGCATAATTTTCTATGATTTTACATTCTAGAACTTCATTTGTGATCGTTTCAAGATTAAAGTCTCTCTATATGTATTAAAAGGATAGAGGCTATTATGACTTTTTCTTTTGACCTTCAACCACTTGCTATATATAAACATTGAAAACTCATTAGTTGCCCACGTTTGAGCCTGAACTTTAATGATTTTTCATAACTACTCAAATGAGGGTTTGGGGTAATTTATAATGTTTAGTTGAAGCAATGCGAAAGGTAAAAAAGGCCATGTGTAGTGAAAGAAACCATAAAAAGGTGAAAAAGAAAAAAAAGTCCATCCTTTCTCTTTTAGTGAAAATAATAAGAACGAATCAATAAAAATAAAAGAGAAAGGATTGAAAAAGTATGTTGTAAACAGAAGTGTTGATCAAAAAAGGATCATAGGACAAAGTAAGGCATATTAAGACAATCTCAATGCTTCAATCGAATATCTAAAAAGTTGATATATTTTGGAAAACAATATGAAGCCTTTTGAATTATCCTTTCTTTGTTTATCTCATCTAAAATCATTTACCTTCGCTCCATTACAACCACTTAAAGACCTCTTGATTTTTGCATGCATTCATATACAGTCAGCGACGATTTGGTCTATAACCAAGCCTATGGTAATTTACTTTCACAAATTTTTTTGAGCAAAACACTAGGACCTTTAAACTAATCAGAGTGATGAGAGAAGAGTGATCATAATTCTTGCAATTGTTATGATTCAAAGACTTAGTTTAAATTGAATTTGTTTATGATTGTCATATCTTGATGTCTAGATTCTTTCAAAACTATCACGAGATTGCTTATAATTTTGGGTCATGTGTTCTATATCATCATCCATACATGATTATGAAAGTTAGATATAATATTTGCTTGAGGACAAACAAGAGATAAGCTTGAGGGGATTTGATGAGTGTAAATTATGCTACATTTGCATTACATTTAACTTGCATTTTAGGACATAATTAGGATTTTATAATTATTTTTAGCTTTTATTTCTCTTTGTTCGGGTTGAGCGGGTGTTTTTGGCTATGTTGCATAGTTTGGATGGACACAGGCCAAAAAGAATAGAGATTGGGTGCAAGAATATGGAATTTAATGTTGAGGCTATGCGAAGACCAATTGAAGGGTCAAAAGAAGTCGCTTTGGAGTCTAGATAGACGAGAATCATTTGAAGCGAAGGCACCACATACACCCACGGTCATGTATCTTATATTCTATTCCTATTTTTAGATTTGTTTTGTTGGGCTTAGCCCAATATTTTATAATTATGATAAATGAATGTTCTCCCTCAAGGATGGAACACACTTTATTTTATAATTCTCTAATTTAGAATTTGGTATTCTCTTTTCCATTATGAGTGAGTAATTACTTTTGTTTCTAGGATTGAGGCTATGCCCTTTTACATTCAATAAACACTTATTCTTACATCTATTTTATTGAGTGTTGTGATTTGAATCATTAAATTGTGTTTTATTCATGTGAGTTGTCTAGCCAACAAATTACACCTCTTAGATACATTGGAGAAGGACCGAGAGATGAACCCAACTATCCGACCATTCGGTTATTCAAACTAGAAACCTAATTCATGAGAATAGTCTTAGGATTCTTGTGGGTTTCTGGAATTCACCTTGGGTTGCTACAAAGCGATTGGATAGAAAGATCCAAGTAAATGATTCAGTTGATAATCATATCACGAGAGTAGGTGCAACTTCAATTGAGTACATGTGTCGGAGCTCGAGAGAGAATGACATATATTAAAGAGCAATTCACCCTCACAACTTAAAGTTCATGAAAAGTTTGTGGATGTAAAGGCGGTAACCCTTATCCTAGGAACTCTTCCTAAATTAGATTTCATTCATTTATAATATTTTCGTAATTATTCTTGTCAACTGTTTAATTGTTCTAAATTAAATTTTATTCCTTATTTGAGTTAAGTATAAATTAATTGTTATAATTAAAGGAATTCTCTAGTCCTCGTGGGCTCGATAATTTATTACCTGACGACATAATTGTCCACTTGCGATTTGCCCTACCAAAATGCATATATGCTAATGGGGAATTATTCATCTTCTTTTCATTGCAGAATCAGAAAATCACTTTCCTTAAGTAATAAAACAATGCCCCTCAAAGGCGTGGATCATGTCCCACTTTGACGGCGGTCTCACTCAATCACCCAAAGGTGCGGACCAAATCCCCCTTGGTCGGTGATCAACAATACCCCTCAACGGTGTGGATCATATCCCACTTTGATGACGGTCTCACTCAATCACCCAACGCTGCGGACCAAGTCCCCCTTGGTCAATGATCAACAATGCCCCTCGAAGGCGTGGATCATGTCCCACTTTGCTGGCGACCTCACTCAAGTACCCAAAGGTGTGGACCAAGTCCCCCTTGGTCGGTGATCAACAACACCCCTCAAAGGCATGGATCATGTCCCACTTTGGCGCCAGTCTCACTCATTCACCAAAAGGCACATACCAAGTCCCCCATGGTCGGTGTTCAACAACACCCCTCAAAGGTGTGGATCATGTTCCACTTTGACGACAGTCTCACTCAATCACCCCAAGGCGCGAACCAAGACCCCCTTGGTCAGTGATCAACAATGCCCCTCGAAGGCGTGGATCATGTCCCACTTTACTAGCGACCTCACTCAATCACCCAAAAGCAACCTTAATTATCCAAAGACGATGGTCCCATTCACCCGGCTCCGAGCAAAGGTTGCTTGACATTATCAAAAGATCATTTCAGTTATTATTCATCTTGCTCTGAGCAAATGTTACTTGACTTTATCAAAAGATCATTTCAGTTAATGTGTATATGACTCTAAGCAAGGATTACTTGACTTCGCAATGATTTATTCGGTTATTTACTACCCATTTCCGGATAATGATTACTTCGGTTAATATGACTAGTCTTCAAGTTGTTATCCGTCGGTTATGGATAAAGATTGCTTCATTTTATTATTTAGTTGCTTATAATCCAATCTTGGTCAAAGATTACTCGATCTAAAATGTGTAACACAATTCGTCATTCAGTGACCATCTGTTATTTCCGATCATCAAATACATGTAATTAATTAAGAAACAACAATTATAAGGAAGACGAATAAAAAAAGTATGAAAATTTCATTGATAACGAAAAAGCAAATACAACTCCTACCTCTATTACATCAAGAATTAAAAAACAAAATAACAAAAGGGAACTCAAGTTGCACTTCCATCCTTGTCTAGCACTAGAAGCTTGATGAGGACGTTGTTATCCTCGACCATCAGCTCCCCTTTCCGGGTAACCCTAGCATCAAGGCGCCTCCATGACCAATTCTGGTCTGGATAAACTAGTCAAACCTGGGCTAAGGCGTTGTCCCAACTAGCATTGGCAGCATCGTTCCCCTCATCCTCCAGCTGCTTCCGCTCCTCATTTATGCTAGCTACCTTTCGAGTCAGGGGAGCAATATCAGCCTGAGCAGACTCTTCCCGCCTTTCCGATAGCTTCAAATTGACATCAAGTCACAATATTTCTCAAAAATCTATTATCCATGATCACTTTCTCAACACTATTCCCATATATTGTCCTTGAAAACTGACATGCATTTCATTCACTAAATGTTAACATTCTTAATGAACATATGTTTTCCAATAAGCAACCCATTGTAACGTAAGATGTTGCAGAACATGTCATGACTGACCTCATAGAATCTTTTCCTTTGATGAATTTTTGCAATATGGAAATAAAAGAACTTGTATTGTCTTCTTTCCTATCTATACTGTCTCTTTGTGAACTTGTATCTTCTCAAAGTCCTCTAATATGAAGTTGATACAATGAGTATCATAAAGAGTCTAATACAATTTTGTCATTTTCTCCATCAACAATTGTCTCGTGGCTTTGTAATTTGCAGCATTATGTGTCACAATTTGGACTAAATTTTTCTCACTAGCTTCTTCCATAATATTCTCCATCGTCTTAAAATTTTGTCGCATGTTTTTTTAATGTAAGATGTATTACTTCAAAATAACAGCCCCTTTAATGCTATTCAATAAGGACTTCAATATGGTGAGCCTCCATTTGTTAGTCCACCTACCGGATATTATGGTGCATCCCATATCCTTTCAATAAGCTCTATGTTCCTCAATAATATTCTTGGTTGATCCAGATATTTAACTCTAAGCACATAATAGGATGGTGGCTAAAGTATCAAACCATGCCTTGCAACCTTCTCAAACATGCTATTAAATTTTGATTACCTTAACACATTGATGACATAGCCTTTTCATATATGAATGTTATAAATTCTTTGCAAGTTTCCTCTTGCAACTTCTTCTTATAAATTTCATTGATGATAGTTTGAGTGTTAATTCCCCTTTTCTTAAAAGAACTATTGTCCAACTTGCATAACAAACAACACTTCACTTCAGTTGAACATCCTCAAACGAATGGACAGGCGGAAGCAGTCAGCAAGGTCATCCTAAAGGGAATCCAGAAAAGATTGGATGAAGCTAAAGGCGCCTGGCCCGACCAACTTCACCATGTACTTTGAGCTTACCGAACGACTCCTCATTACACTACCAGAGAATCACCATTCAACCTCACATTCAATGTCGAGGCCATGATCCCAATTGAAGTAGGCGAACCTACTTGGAGGACCGTGCAGTTTGATGAAGAAACCAATTTGACCCTCCTAAGACACAATCTGGATTCGATCAAAGAGAAAATGGACCATACTCGGATAAGAGAGGCGACTCTAAAAAGACGAACAATAGATAAATACAACTCGTCGGTGGTCCCCAGAAGCTTCGACAATGTTTCTGAAAAAGCTCTCATCCTTAACCATGTGGTTACTACAACCACTACCCAAGTACCAGTTTTATTCTTTATCACGACTAGAGACTTGGTTGGCATAGAATAGTTGTTGGTCATATTGACACTCTTCGGTGAAATTGGCATGATGATTAATTTGTTGCGACAATTTTGCTCTAATTGCCCAAATCTTTAGTAATATTAGCATTTTATCTTCCCTCGATATCGATAATATTTTTCTGAATGGCCTTGCTTCTTGCATATGTCACATGGAGGATATTTGTTTTTACTGTTTCTAGAGAAATCTTTAGAGTTCTCCTTGCTTCTAGAGAACTCTTTAGAGATCTCTTAGTTTCTAGAATATTCCACACCATTATTATTTCTTCTTTCATATTTTGTATTCTGAGACCTTAGTCCGAGCTTTGATTGAAAGGCATTTTCAAATGAACCTTCATCATGTCTATTCAATCTTTGCTCTAAGCTTCTAGAGAGCCCATTAGTTCTATCACTGATAGAGTAGATAGATCTTTGGTTTGCTCAATTGCAGTAACTATTGAGTCATATTTTTGGGGAATAGAAATTAGAATTTTTTTCAACAATTCTTTTCTCAAGAATATTTCCCCCATATGTTTTCGTTTGATTGACTATTTTTTTTATTCTAGAATAATAGTCTTTTATGCTCTCAGACTCTCTTATCTTAAATAATTCAAACTCACGCCTAAGAGTTTGAAGTTTAAAGGTGCGTACCTTGTCACTACCATGGAACTCCTCCTTTAGTGTATCTCACACTTCTTTGGCACTTGTAGTTCCCATGAAACTCCTCATTTAGTGTATCTCATGCTTCTTTTCATCCTTTTGCACATTTTCTTTCAACTCCTTTATCTGAGTTACAGTAAGAGTTGAAGTATTCTCTAGAGTAGTGAACCCTTCTTCTACAATGTCCCATAAAATCTTGGGACCGGAAGAAAATAGTCATTTTTGTACTCCAAAAGTCATAGTTTTCTCTGGCGAAAGTTGGGATAGGAGTAGATGATGATTGAATAGTGTTAGTCATAGCTTAAAATGTATAAAAATGGTTTAGTAAGGATATGAGAATTTTAGAAGTAGTTCAAATGGATAGAGTGATATTCAATGCACAATGTATGATCAAACGTAGCTCTGATGCCACTAATATTATTTGAGAAATGGGAAGATTTTAGGGATGAAAATAGAACTTTAGAATTGTTAGAAGATAATATATTTAGCAATGTATAAATACTTAATAGATAGAGAGCTTTTTGGGTTACATCTCTTCAAATGATCTTCTTCCCTATTTATAGCCTAAGTTTCACAGCCTCATCTCAATTTTCTAGTTTTCTAGATGTTTCTTCATGTTACAAGATATAGTATATTCTAGATAGTTCATGTTACACATCGCTTTTCTTATACTACTTTTTTCTACATGGCTCTATATTGAATGAAAAGCGTGCTCTAAAGTGTCTTTTGATAACCATGTTTGGATGAGTGCTATCAGCGCTGTGACACTAAATGTGGGTTATTGAGGGCTCTTTGGTTAGCTTTGTGATTGAAGTAATTATATTCCTTCACTATTTAATAAAACTTTTACTTATAAATAAATTGATCAATCAATTATGAGCATTTTAATCGGTAAACCTGGCGACCCATAGTTTTATATGTGCAAATGGACAGCATTGTGTTATTATTACTCAGCTTGAGAACATGACATATACGTTTATACAATTCATACTAAAAAAGATAACTAAATTAATGAATGGAAATTTCAACGTGCATCTAACAGGATGCTTCATTACTTGTAGTAGGAAACAAATTTCTCACCTCTCTTAATGTATTAATTTCGTCACATAGCGTTTATCACAATTGTGGAAAATTGCGGCTGATACGACCATAATTGTTTTCCTAATATTATTGCAAAGACTTCCAAAATTGCAATACCTTCCATAGTGTAATTTAAACACTTAAGACAACTATTAATAATAACACATTAACACATCTAAATGTAAATACCCTACTTAGAAAATTTCATAATATCCTGGGTGTCACAGCCAAGGTAATGAAATGGAAATTTCTGAACTGAACTAGCAGCAGCAGCTTGATGGGTAGGAGGGTTACTATTATGGGAAGCAAGGAGTTTGTCCAAGAATGACCAATCACCATTGAACCTCTCTCCTGGTTGTTGTTGTTGTTGTTGCATAAGATTAAGTCCACAGCCAGATGTTGTTGTGAGCCTCAACAAGTTTTGAGAGCACTCAAGGATATCCATGGCATTCATGGATGAAGCCATGCAAGGAGTTGGTGCTATAGCTGTTTCTGAAGTGAATAGCTGTGGAAGGTGCATTGATCCATCAAAGTTGTTGTAATCATATAGTCCTTGTATGTGATGATGTTTTGGCTCTAGAATTTGGGAAGGGCCAGTTGTTCTCATATTGGTGAAGTGCTCTTCTTCAATTTCTTGTTGGTAACATCTGTTTTGGTTTTTCTTTTTGAAAACCCTGCAGACCACCCACCCATCTTCCTGAAAAAGTACAAACATGGAAATTTGGTCATTAGATTTATAGTAACTTCATGGAAATAGTTGCAGCTGTGATTACAATCGGTAGTTAATGTGATTGTGGTAATTGTAGTCTGATATGCCGATACAATTGCAGTACTGTCCGATGTGACCATATCATTATGGTTCTGTGTTATATTGTAATTATAGTATGATATAATTATGGTCATCATCACAACCGTCTTCCCCAACTTGAATTACTGCTTATACCCATATGGCTTTTTCAATTTTTTTTAATAACCAGTTTTAGAAGTATATATGTGTTTCACAAATGTCAAACTTCACTAAAACTATAATGACTTCTTCCGGAATAGAATATATAGTTGAAGCGACTCTACAAAATTGGTAGAGGACCTAGGTTTGACTCTCCCGCATTTGCACCTTAAAATTTACTATTACATGTATAATCTTATTATTTGAACAAGTGTTTTAAATTGTGGTTATATTCGCGATTACGATTGTGGTTACTGTAATCATTGTGGCCGTTGTTGCAATACGGATTATTATTATTTGAACAAGTGTTTTAAATTATTTTTTGAGTAGAAACACATTTTTGACATTGATGCGGATGCGACCTGATACGATTGCATTGCAGCTCAATGCAGACTAAATGCGGTCCATTGTGGCTTATTGCGGTCGCGCCACTATGAATGGTATCACACCATAATTGCGGTGTGATGCGGTTGCGGCGGTCACAGCAACCACAATATAGCGGTCGTATCATTGTGATGTGGTCCGCAATTTGAAACACCGATTTAAATTTTATGATATTCAACTTATATATCTATCCTGCATGTTGTATATTTATTCCAGTTTTACATGTACTAAATCTAATCATGGGTATAAACTTTGGCACCAATCGTGGTTATAGTTACATTATATTTATTGAGGCTGCAATGACTACTAAAACAATTACATATCACCACTGCAATTATGGGTCATGACTTAGATTTAAAACCTTACCTGAAAATCAAATAAAATCTTACATGCAGATATGATATGCCAAAATAAGAATGAAAAAACTAAAGTATGTAATTGAAGTGTATGTATATGTACTAGCTTTCTGACCTGAACCTCAGCATCATCTTCATCAAGGCGATACTCATGCATGATCCACTCAGTCTTGTGGCCATGAGGAGCGCGACCGGTGTAGAACACTAGGGTTTTCCTCATCCCAATCCTCTTGGAACTGCTATGGTAAATGGCCTTGTCTCTTCCCGTTGCTTTCCAAAAACCAACTGTTGTTGCTCGATTTGTTCGGGTTCCGGTCGGATACTTCTTGTCCTTGTGGCTGAAGAAATACCACTCATTCTGAGGCCCTGACCCAATGCTACATTTATCTGCAACTCCAGACACAAATAATTCAACACAAAAATAACAAACATTACTCAAGCAATATATGTAGCAATTTATAACCTCTATTGTTGACAACACTGTTGTGTTTTTTTCCATGAAAATAAAACCCTAGAGTAATGAAACAAAGAAATGGTAGTTTTGACTATGTTTAAGTATGTTATATGGTGTATATTATAGACCAATAACAAGCCCTTTGATCATGCCATACGTGATTTTTTTTTGTTTTTGTATTACAGTATATACCTGGTATGCCACTAATTTCCTATGACTTTAGAAATTATTCATTTTCTATTGCCCATTTGAAATTTTGTGTAGTAGTGGACTTTCCAGTTTTGGAATGTGGGAGAAAGAAAATATTTATAAATTTTCAAATTTTTTACTTGAATAATCATTAAATATCTCTACTTAATACTGGACTCTCGAGTATCGGAGAGGATGTAGACTACCCTGAAAACCTAGTTTTGGAAGTATTTTGATTATGAGATTTTGAAACTACTGCATGAAATATGAATTATATTATACCTTTGAGATCCCAAGGCTCAAGTTTGTTCAGATCTACTTCTCTTATGACATCAAGGTCAATGGCTTCATAAGAAACTTTCTTCCTCAGGTAATAGTAAAGAAGCTCTTCATCAGTAGGGTGGAACCTGAAGCCTGGAGGAACTGTTAATTGTCCACTACCTGGCATCATTTTGCACTGCTTGCAAGTTTATTATTCTTCTACCTGAAAAATGAAAATAAAGATTTATTTGTATATATTAAAGAATTTGATATATAATACACAAGTTAATTACTTAATTCATGAGTGTCACTTATAGAAAGCAAAGTTGATAAAAAGGTTTTGTTCTCATGTAGGCTATGATATAGAAATTCAAACATAGTGGCTGAAGATTGATAATCTCGAGATCACTAATGTTTTCAACATTTTCACTGTAAAGAAAAGTATTTGATGACAAAAGAATAATAGATAGAGAAACTTAAAAGATTGTATAATATTCTCCAACAACACATTAAAGTAGAAAAAGCTTGAGATATTATAAGCTATATAAAAAGGGCGGTTGGATACATGAGTTCTCATTTGATAGATTCTGGGATGATATATGTATGCAGTTTATAATCACTCTTATTTTCAGGATTTGAACCATGACATTCAAGTCATAAAATATACGATCTTATAGTTGCTTTCAGGCTCACCAGATCTTATTAAGATACATATAAAATGAAATTAATGAGTATGTTAGAATTAAAAGTGTGGCCATCCATATGCAGGAGACATTTCCTGACACGAGGAATATGAATATGAGATCTAACCCTAGGAAGTAAATATCCTTACTCTTGTGACCTTATAAAGATTCAGAATCTAGACCTATTACCATGATATTCAAGTAATTAAATATATTTGATCCGAACCAACTTATAAGAACAATAACAAGAAAGTTTTGTCCATGCTTCCAACTACATGAAGCATTAAAACACAACCCCTTAGAAACAGCAGAAATACAGGAACATGTGTGCCTCATATTAATGGATTTGTTTCAACAAATAACTGCAATAACTCATGTCCAGGGAAGCATTCCAAAAGGGGTAGAAAGAAAAATGAGAGGATATAGAAATGAAAGTGTTCATTCTTCATTTTAATATGCTACTGTATGTTTCTAAATGAAAACATGGAGTACTTTTCCATTTAATAAAATTCCTTTAAAACTGACAAAGTTGAATAGAATTAAATGAAAAACCAAGAAGCAAAAAAACCATGTTGCTTCTATTCTTAAAACTTTCTATTTCAACCAAACATATTTATGTTGTTATAAAAAACAAACAGATGCATGTATTTTATGTGTATGTATCTCTCAAATCTAATTAAAACAAGAGTAATTATTATATGATGAAAGCTCAATTTATGATTTATGCAAGAGTTTCAAAGTTATAATTAAGCAAGAAAAGACTCAAAAAGGGTTCTGAAATGATGTAATAAAGACAAAGGATAAATGCAAAAGAAGAACAAAAACAAAAAAATCAACAAGAGAAACAAGAAGTGAAGGCAAAACAACACTAGATAAGTACAAACCTTGAGCAATAAGCAAAATGAGACCCTTCAGGACAAAGGAATGAAGACAAAGAACTAAACAGGTGAAGCAGACAACTAGGAAAACTTAGGTTACACAGTTCCTTAACTTGAAGGGCACGGACATAGGATGTAAGAGAGAGAGAGAGAGATGTGTGGATTAGTGCAGAATGGTAGCTTCTCTTCTCTAACAAATACTGACAACCAAGAATGGGCACAGAAATATATAAAAAGTGTATTTTATTTTGTCATGTGTATTTCAGAAAAAGAGAAATGAAGAATTGTAATAAAAATAAGTAAGTTTTTGAAGCATAGTTGGATATAGCTGTTTGTTTTGTCATGTTGATGAAGTGAGTAAAAGATTTTAAATTGGGTGGCAATTGAATTGAGTTTATGTTGTTAATCATAATTAGAAATATCAATAACGTATTCTTTTAGTGATATAAGACACTGTTTGACTTTTAGATAAATGTTAAATATTGAGAATAATATTTATTAGGAAGGATAATTACGCATGTAAGAAGAGAGATTAATTCATTTCTATACAATGAAGAAATACCTTTAATTGCATTAAAAAATCATAACTACAAATTATTATGGGAAAATGTGTCTAATTAGAGTCGCACACAACATGCTTATAAAAACTATCAAAACCTTTAGATTCTTGTATTTAGTAGAATTTCGGACTTAAATTCAAAATCTGGATCATTACTAAGGAGAAAAGAGAATATAGAGTATTTGACCCTTTAATATGTTATAAATTCATTTTCTTGTTACAAATATGTTTTAGTCCTATCAAATATTGTTTTTATCACTCAAATTTGGGTGTGAAGTGCGATGAAAGTTAGAAATTTTAGTCTTCAATGTTAACTTCCATTTATTTTGAGTAGTACTTCTAATAAAGTTTGATTTTCCTTTATTAATCTCTACTACCACATAGTATATCACCAATTTGAATATTGTTGTTTCCTTCCATACTTTATATGAAAGCCCAATTTTATGTAGAATAAAATAGGATTGAATATCAACATTGTAAAATTATATTCTCACCTATTTAATTATTTTATTTTTCTCTTTATTTTCATTAAAAAAAGTTATCTCATGCATATACGGTTACAATGTCTATGTTGAAATTTTATTCAAAGAAATTAATTCCTTTACGGATAGTTGCCCTTTTAAATATTAGTAATGCATGTTCGTAAAAATCGAATATCGTAAGAATCGCATTTTGATTTTTGACTTAGTATAATATATGAAATTCAATTAGATCTTGTATTATTAGATCACTACACCGTTAGTAATTTTAATACACTTTGGTTACAAAAAAATATATATATTACCCTCTAAATATGAATAGCTTATTCTCACATATGAATTGTTTGTGTAATAAAATATGAATTGAGACTTGAGAAATGTCCGTTGAATGGGAGACCTTATTCCCAACTTTCGCCTCATTAGAATGAAGAAAATCTGCTTAACTGTCTATTACTAATTCATTCACACATTAATTTCTTTTGGTTTTTTATCATCATTTAAATTACTTAATAAAATAATAAAGTTGATATTGTTTTTTCCCATTTAATTATAACCTGAAAATCCATGTGTCTTCTAAATACCCCTGGCTCACGAACAAATAGTCAAAGTCAAAGAAGAATGATAGAAGCATTTTTAGCTCTTTCCAATGAAATCAGTAATACAGGTGTCGATGAAATATTTTATGGATGCAAATTTTAAATTATTTTTAAATAAAAAATAATAAATTATAAAACTGATTTTTATATCTTATATTCTAGTAGTGGACTATAAGAGAGTATCTCATCCCCTTTCAAATATGAGTGTAATATTGATGCACTGATAGTGTAAAGAATTATGCACAATTAGTGCATCATCTATCTTCATTTGGATTACTTTTTGTGAAAAGTCAAACATAATTGAAAATAAATGATATATAATAGAGTGACAGTGTGAAAAACTCTTACACTGTCTGTGTATATATCTTTATCTCTTCCGATATTCTCAATTCATGCACCTTAATGTTATTAAAATATCTCGATTCTTAAAACTGTGGTTTTTGTTGTCATCAAACAAAAACAATTTCTTAAGTATTTCTTATTTCAAAAAGTTGAAATTGGTACTATCATATGATTCACAAGTCCAAAATTATGAATTTGAATCTGTACAACGCGTGTGTGCTTCTTTTTTGGCTTGTCATGAGTTTATTTAATAATCAATATTTTAAATTTGGTTGGGATAATTAACAACTTTATGATTGGGTTAAGGGCTTGTTAAGCTGCAGTCAACTAAATCAAAATGAAGATCCACACATCCAGTGGCTAGCCTTGAATCATGTACATGAAAGTGAAGAATTTGCCTCAATTTCAGTGTAGTGTCAAACCTAGGGCTCAAATTCCATCCCTATGCATATATTTTTCACTCCTATGAATATTTTAATATATGGTGTTAACTAGGAACGACAACATGGTAGATTAGGATCGAGTTTGTGCTTACCCAAATAAATCTGAAATTCAAAACCCTGACTCGAATTAAGCGGGATCGAAAATGATGCTACCATCTCCAAACCTATCACCTTTCGGGTAACCCGAACTCGACGAGAAATCGCAAGAAACATATATTTCTATATATAGGTCAAATTTCTATTTATTTATTTATATATATATATATATATTATATGTATTTATTTCTAATTTTTTATTTTACATATAGTAATTGGGTTCGGGGCGAATTCGGGGTAGGTATTAACTATATCAAACTTGAATCCGAAAGTTGAACTCTGGTAACATCCGAACTCAGTTATATTGAGTTTTCCGCATTAAATTTGGGATATGTTCCGATAGATATTCATGATTCGATTTTCATTGTCATCCTAAGTATCAACAAATATTGTAAAGATAGTTTAATGAATACAAAGGAAAAAATGTTAATCTAAAAAACTACCTCCAACATTTCTCATAAATGTGAAAACATTATTTTTGATGCAAAAATTTTCATTTTATATTCTTTAAACATTATTATTGCTCTTAAAACACTTGTAAATGTTTATATGGTATGATATAGGGATGGCATCTATGATGATGCATAACTATTCCGGATCCTATGCAATAATAAAAATAAATTAAGTTAATCTTGCTAATCCGAAATAACTATTAAACCATTTTCTACTTTGGATGAATTTGTCCTGGATTATTTCTCTTTTATCCTCTAATTATCACTTAATCATTTATATCTCAAGTTTGATATTTTAATTTATGATCACGATTATGGTTATATGTTTATTGTAATTGAAAAAGCTATCAAAATTTGTATCCGGAATTGCAATATAGACATAAAATGTGGCTGATGAAGTCACATGCTCTTATAGAAACTATCAAAATTGTAATATTACAGACATAATTAAAGTTGTTAAATGAGACAACATTTGTTTGCTGGCATATGATACATGAATCATCATATACTTGACCACACTCTTTTCTACAAAATTTTCATATATACGCATTAACCTTGTTGTCATATATAATCTTAACTATAAACCACGTAAACAGCTTATATATCCGGAATTACGGAGAAACATGTGGTGAAAGACAACAAAATTTGACTGTACCTTAATTACATTTTATAATTTGCAATTATATGACTTGTATAAGCAAGCACCTTTGTACCTTTGTTTTATGATAGGTCATTTTATTAAAAGATTAAGCGTAATATCTATATATTTTTGTGTAAAGATTCAACATAGTCATTACGTAGTCTAACATTCATTTATATTACTTTTTTGAAGAATCAATAATGATTAAAAATAAACGATAGTTTATATATTATCATGCAGCGCATATATTTTTTCTAATAAAAATTTAGTAAAACACGTGTTGCTAAATATTTGTACATTGTTGTTTTAACAAATAATCATATATTTATCTAAAAATTGTTGAAATCTGTGTTAAAATGTGGTAAGCGTTATAAAAAGAAAGTTTTTTTGATGAATCAAGGAGTGTATAAAAGAAAGCTTAAAAAAAATTAAAGATAGAAGAATGAGAAACAAAGATTGATAATATTCTCATTGAAGGAATTGAATTGATTGAATAAGAAGTGAGGCAATATGACTTATTTATACAAGAGAAAAGAATGAAAAGAAAGCTTTTAAAGTAAGTAACTAACATAAACCTAACTTGTTAATTCCTAACTTTCTAACCAACTATCATCTTCCAAGATAATCTATCATATATGTTTAATAACCTGTTTACCTTCAACATTGGGGATTCGAATTTATAATCATGAATTGGGAATTTTCCAAGTTGATTTGGTTATAAATGTTTCAGTTATTAAAAATTGACTAGCATACAAAATGAGAGAGAAAATGTCATTACCACTTTGAAGGGTGTACATTGTTAGAGGGATAATTTAAGCTCGATCTTTAAACAAGAAAAAACTCCTAATTTTAAATATTATTTTCCAAAATTTCCAAAAAAGTTACCAGGTCCATCTCATTACATTAGCCCCATATGTGATAGATATAATGTTAATTACTAATTCTCTTTCTTCAAAACACAAAACACCATCTTATTATTTTAGATCTCAAAAGTTTGGGCAAATATTTAATATTACTTATTCTAGGTGATCTAAAACTTTTCCAACTTAATATTTTTGAGACTAATTAAGACTTGTTCTTACCTGACTTCTAAATATTAATCAGGTCATTTTTAAATTCGACACGATCCTAGACCTGACTAAATATCATATATACTCATTTTAGATAAAATATTATCAATATTATTTATTATTATGAGTATGTAATTTGATATATAAAATGAGATATGTGTATACATTTTTAATAATGTATATATAATAAAAATTTAGATAATCAATAATATTTTCGCCAAAAAAGTGTTATTAATTTGTACATATTTGAATAGAGACATATATATATATATATGATGAGTGAGGGATCATGAGACAGGTCGAGTCAGGTCATATTTGGTCTCTACCCAGTCCTAAATATTAACCGCGTCTAATTTTTGAATCAAAACCCGACCCTATACTCGACCCTATTCGAACCCGATCATGATCAAATCATACTGCGTAAATTGGTAGGGTCGGGTCCTACTCACTCCTATACCTGTATATATTGTGCCATACAATTTATTTTATATAAAATTATATTATGGTTGTTTAATATGTGCTGGAGACAATGTTACATTTTTAATAAAAAAGTACAGGAAACTTTCATTGAAAAGTTTTTGATATAACAACATTCTTTTACTTTCCTATTACAACTTGCTTTTTCTGTCTGAAATATGTCACGGGGCAAACATTAAAGACAAAAATGTAAATACATTGATAATATAAAAGTTTTTTATATTATTATTGTACCATTATTGTTATTCATATTCAACTACTATTAATTTTTAAATATAAGAAAAATAAATAAATGTGAATAATGTCTTATTTCTTTACATTAATAGTGTATATTTTCTATAAAAACCATTATAATTAATTTGCTTATGTGGTTCTTGTGTATTAATTATATGCCGAATGCTTTAGATTTTGGATAAGTATCAGCCCAAAGTGTGGATATTATTATTCCTACTGTATTATTATCTGCGCAAATTTAACAACAGTAATATTTATGCACCAATAATATAAAAATATATATGGTAAATATATTATTTATCATTCAATTACATTATTTTTATTTAAAAGTTAATAATAATTGAAAGTGAATAATGACTAATGTAGTAACAATGTAAAAAATTATTATGCTATCAATATATATATATTTTTCATTTAAGAAAAAGAACAAAGGATAGGGTATTACATAGAAAGCAAAATTCCTGAAAGTCCGTGGTTTATACACGTGCTGATCCAACACATAATGCAAAATTCAATGTCTCTGTCACATAAATCTCCATAACAAAATATGTGGAAAACCCTCATCTTTATGACTTTGTTTCAGTGATTTTCACACACACAAAATTCACCAAAGGGATTCCCACGCAACCTTCTCAGTCCCCACATGAAAAATGAATCTTACTTTGTAGAGTGTTACTTAGCTGGTCAATCACGCTGATGAGTGTAATGAATGCATCAAATTAAAGAATGGGATCATCTGTCCCACTTTTTGGTGTCCCGTTGTGTCTCAATCTAATGGAAATTTGACACATACCTAAAAAGAAAATTAAAAAGTATATAAATAACATTTTTATATAGTTGGTGAGATATAATTGACTTGGAACATGTGGACATGAAGCTTTTGGGATAGAGAATCTTCGTTCCAAATTAAGAGCCACACATTATCATTATCAGGAAAAAAAAATATATGTACAAATAAATGTGAGTTTTGTACATTTCCATTACATAATCTACGATTTATGTTTTACAATTCATGTTTTATTATCATTAACTCTTAAAAAAAGTAATATAAATAAATAATAAATAATGTGTATAAATCTTTATACTAATAAAGTATACAAATTATACTCTATCATTATTATTGTTAGTTTATATATAAACACACCCACTATATACTCGTATAGATTTACTTTACATATAAACACACCCACTATATACTCTTATAGCTATAAATATGCTAAACCATTTATAAATTATAACCATTTTCCTGGCTAATTAGTACTTGTATATATATTAATTAAACTGTTTACACATGCATTTGCTTGCTAGTGCTTGTGCCGTTACCTTTACGAACACTGCATAACATTATTATTTTTAGCTTTTAGGATATATGGGAATCCTATGACTGGTCTGCTTCAACATCTAAATGTTGTACGATGACATGCTAAGAGGATTATATAACATATGTGTTCTATACATCTATCATACTTAGTGTATTTTATAAATAGAATATGTTAGAAATAAATTAAAAACAATTAATGGCATCCCAAAAAAGTATTGGCTAAGTCCAAGATTAAGTCACATTTTAAGTTGTTCGTGATACTGCCAACTTTTGTGGAAGCAGAGTACCAACTATGACGTCCTCGGTATAAAACACCTCAACTCAATGTATTAGGCACTTACTGTATATAGTAAC
Organism: Lupinus angustifolius; assembly: GCF_001865875.1. Taxonomy (NCBI): domain Eukaryota; kingdom Viridiplantae; phylum Streptophyta; class Magnoliopsida; order Fabales; family Fabaceae; genus Lupinus; species Lupinus angustifolius. Next base: position 2,080,100 of record NC_032017.1, on the reverse strand, counting down.
AGATCTAGAATTACACTTACAAAGTATCATGAAAAGAAAGAGGAAGTAGGAGGCCGAAAATTCCTCGACAAAGAAAGAGAATGAGAAAGAAAAAGCTATGGAATTGTGATATGAATCCACCAAGGCCCATCAATAAGGAAGAACTAAGTGGGTTAGGAGGGCCAATGACCCGGACCAGAACCAAGAAAGCACACAAAACTCCCAACCTATTAGTGGAGGAAGTGACTAAATCAACAAAGCGCAACAAGGAGATTAAACCCATACATTGCACTATTTTCATAGAAGTAACCCAAGTTGGCCACGACTAAGGAGAGGCAAATTGAGGCGTGTGGGAGTTCTAATTAATAAGTGGGGGATTATCATGCCCACATGTAGTTTAGAATTTAATTCCCTTTCCTTATTTGTCAAACAATAACTATTTGTCTTTCCGGGCTTTAAGTGGCCGAACTTCTAGTTGTAATAAATGGCATTAGGAATCATGTAATCCAGGTACAAGACATGTGTTAAAGAAGGCATCAATACCTTCCTTTCTTGGAAAAGGACGTGCAAATCAAGGAAAGACTTCCCTTATTGACCTAGCCGTAAATCCACCTTTGAAAGACCATGAAGACACAATAAATTCTTACCTATTTTGGAAGAGCACGTGGGGATCTTCCTAAGGCAAATACCAAGGGCTCATCAAACCATATAATTTGTTTCCTAATCCAAGCAAATCAGATTGGAATGTCATCAAGGAGATTCATACCTTCCTTATTTGAAGCTGACGTGTAAATGCAAAGGGAATCCATTCAAAAACTTTCCTTAATGGTTCAACTCATATTGGCACTTCATTATCTTCCTTATTCAAAAGTAGCACATGCGAGATATTAGGCCAAGGCAATCAAAATTCAAATTTGCTTTAAATCATGAAGTAATGGTGAAGTTTCAAAACTTACCAAATTGAATTTCCCCATGTGGGAATTTGGCCAAAGTAAGCTATACAAGGAAAGAATTTCTCTCATTCACAACCTTCCTAATTAAGCACTCCATGCATGAAGGCATTTGATGGCAATGTATCTTTTCCTTAAACAAATTCAAAGCAAGCAACCAGCCTACTCACAATGAACTTGGACGTGTGCAAGCAAGGGAATTCATCCAACCGACTCACTAAATGCACTAAACACAAAAAAAAACATGTGTAAATTAAAATAGGCAAGTCATCAATAGGAATTACTCCTTGTTCACGTGGGAAATGCAGGCCTTGTTGAATTCCCTTTTACTATATGTAACTGAATTGCCTTATGAATAAAACAATTCAAATTTTACATGGAAAATATTCCTTTCTAGTTTAGTTTTTCTCCTAGTTTATTGGTTGAACCAAGGTCATTTCTTATCAAGGTTTTCTTCCTTGTGGTGAAATTCCTTAGGCTTATCAAGCATCCAAGCTTGTGGCGCCTTCATGTTCCTACCTACTCCACGTTCTTTTATCCCTTGATCATCAAATAACCCATGACCATAAACAACCAAAAACCACCTAAGTACTCAGCCTAAATATTCCCCAAACAAATCAAACACATCCCTCACCAACAACCCTCAACTCTCAGCCAAAACACCTTTACAAATAACCTACTCACCCTTACCCACAACCCTACCCACACGGCCAAATAAACCACAAATCACCAAAGAAAATACTCGCCCAACCATATAATCCTCTCGGGCAAAAATCACACACATTACCCTAACCAAGTTTCAATTACAAAACTCCCAATTCCTCAAAAGACTTACATTCAAGAACGATAAAAAACAAAATTCAGAATCTCATAAAAAAGGATTCTATCAAATTGTGTCTCAATTGGTGCAATTTGCCAAGAGCTTGAAGGCTCTCTCTACAATTATGGGAACCTAAACGACCAGGAAAACAATGACCGAAATCACATTCATAATAAAATATAATAGTTAGCTGAAGCGCAAGCGAAGCAAGATCTGGTGTAAGTGGATCGTGCACTAGCGTATGTCCAAAGTTCATAAACATATATCAAACACTTGCTGACGTGTGAGAACTTGTAAGAAAACAATTAGTGGCAGTAAGGGACTAGGCCACCCTATTTGAGACAGTTTGTGTTAGTGCTAAAAATTGTCTAATTAAGGAGACTGTGAACTATGACATTCCAAGGATAAAATAATCCAAATCAAAGTATCTGACACCTAGTGCATTGTTGGAACCGTTTTAGAATTAATTAACATCACAAATATAGTTAATGTCACATTGTATGACTATTGTCACTCTAAATTATAACGGAAAGAAAGATGAAAATAAGGCCGAAAATGCCTTGCTGGAGAAAGAGATCGATGAGGAAAAAAAAAGATGAGGAATTACGTCTCAACGGGTGCAACTACCAAGAGCTCGAAGATAATATTTATAGGTCTAGGAACCCAAAAGACCAGAAAGCATCAACCCAGATCGAATCCATTATAAAAAACAAACGACTAGATGAAGCGTAAGCAAAATAGAAGGTGGTGTGGGTTGATCATTGTTGGCGTGTGCGAGACATATGTTGGAGTGTGCCTAATGTCCAAAAACCTGTGTACACACTTGCTAACCTATTTTTCTTTAAATAATTAAAATAAATGTCAGTTTGTCCAAAAAGGTTTACACCTTAAGGCCCAACCCCAAACACATACCAAGTCAAGTTGTGTCAAGTCGATCTAGTAGCGGCGTGCATATATGTTAGTCATGTTGTGTGCGTCCTCCAGACCACAAAACCTTTGCTCCCCTTTGGACACATCTTAATTAGCACATATCTTACTTATAAATACTCTAAGTGTTTCCTCTACCCAAAGTGATACTTCTTTTGTTTTTCATTTTACACTCTCCAAAAAAAAAAAAGATCTCTAACTTGTAATTAAAAAGAAAAATAGAATAGCAACAACAATGTTGGGTATCAGTAAGGTAAAACACATCTAGAGGGGGATGGGGTGAATAGGTGTAGTGGATCACTAGTCCAACTTTTCTGATAAATGCGCAAAATAGAAACTCACTATTGTCTATCGATTATGAGTCTTGCTAATCGATTATTCTCAGCTCTGTTTAATTGATTATTAATAGCCTTAATGAATTATATTGAATCTTGTTATTCTAGAAAATCTAATTTCTTACAATACAATCAAAGTGATTATCAATCTTTATGACCCTAATTTGATTCTTGATTTTATCACAAATTATGAATAGTAAGAACAAATCATAGAAATAAAAAACTGAAGGAATCATTAAAAACTGAAAAGTAAAATAGATAGGGAAAATAAGAATGTTCAAGGATTTTTATCCTGGTTCGTTTGCGGATCCATTTTCAAATTGCACCCAGGACTCCCCTTCTGATCTCGGGAGATTTTCTTCACTATGGAAAATAATTGTTCTTACAATTACACTTCAAATACAAGCAACAAGAACTCCCTTATCGGATCCATTCAGCCCTAACTCGGTTTGACCACTCCACTTGCCTACTCGGATACCCACACCTTTCATGACTTTGGCCTAGCCGTTTTCTCGCTCTATCCAAGACTTCTTTTCCTCGTGAAGATACAAATTCTCTTTTTTCGGTGATACTAACACAACAAGAGAATAACTCCTTGATTTTCAATATTTGTCGAGTTATGATGCACACTTAATGTGCTAATGTAACTCTAAAACTCAGCTCTAAACCATATGCAGAACTCTCACAAGAAGCCTTACTATATGTGATAAGATGCAATGGTTTATGAAAAATATATGAAAGTGATGCACTCTTTTGAAAAGATTTTCATCTTTTTTCTCTCAATGGTTTCAACGAAAACTATGCAAGAATTCACTCTATGCTTTCACTCAAAGAATAAGCAAGATGATATGAAATTTCTAAATTTCCTTATGATTATTATGAACATGAGTTGAAAATACAACTATTATATAAAATTGTTTTTACCTGTCATTAATCGATTAACAACTTCTTTAATCGATAATGAACCAGAACTACACTGGAATATGTTTTTATGCCTAACATTAATCGATTAAGTCGTGTATTTAATCGATTAAATATTTTAAAATTTTCATTCTTCAGAAATTTGAGCTCAAGCAATCGATTAAGTACATTGTTAATCGATTAAAATATGATAAAAAATCATTTTCATGACTCAAATTAATCGATTAAAAAATAGAACAATTGGTTAATGATAGAACTAAGACATATATTAGTGCATTTGTGAGATTCTAGGGGATGCTAAGATACTATACTCAAGACTCTAACCTAAAAGGTATGTGACACACTAAAAGAAGTATAAAACAATCATGAATTCAGTTATGCATAGGAATCATGCATTCCTATCAATTATCACACATAAGCATATATTAAACATCAAGACAAGGCATATAATACTCTAAAGCAAATTAGTTGAGATATTTTTCATCAAGTATGCCAAGTTCTCTGTATAATACAAAGAATGTATCATGTGGAAGGGATTTGGTGAAAATATCGGCTAATTGCTTTGAAGTTTCAACAAATTCAAGAATGCAATCACCTTTTTCTACATGATCTCTTAAAAAGCAGTGTCTTATTTCAATATGTTTAGTTCAAGAATATAGAATGAGATTCTTAGATAGGTTGATAGCACTAGCGTTATCATACTTTATCGATATTATCACAAACTTTAGAACGAAGTCTAACAGTTGTCGCTTTATCCATAATATTTGAGTGCAACACACATTGGCGGCAATGTATTCCGCTTCGGTAGTTGATAAAGTAACACAAACTTGCTTTTTGCTGTACCAAGACACTAAGGAGCTTCCCAAAAGGTGGCAAGTTCCACTAGTACTTTTCCGGTCCAACTTATATCCAACAAAGTCGGAGTCGAAGTATCCTATCAAGGATAATGAGGCATTTCTAGGATACCATAAACCTATAGATAATGTTACTTTTAGTTACTTCATAATACGTTTTGCAACACTAAAATGTGATTCCTTAGGTGATGCTTGATATCTAACACACATACATACACTAAATATAATATCGGGATGACTAGACGTTGGGTATATCAATGAACCAATTATGCCTCGACATTTTGTTACCTCAATAGCTTTACCCTTTTCATCCTTGTCGAGATAGCAGGACAATGACATATGTGTTGTTGTTTCTTTACATTTGTCCATCTCGAATTTTCATAGAAGTTCCTTGCAATATTTTATTTGGTGAACGAATATCCCGCTGCTTATCAGCTTTATTTGTAATCCTAGGAAGAATGTCTGTTCTTCCATCATTGACATCTCGAACTCTCCTTTCATTAAATCAAAAAATTCCTTACAAATAAAATCGTTAGTAGCATCAAATATAATATCAACAACATAAATATGTACTAACTGTTGAAAGGAAAAATTCATCTTCTCCTCTCAACAAATCGTCATAGCAGTAGTGCCAATTTGTTGAAAGCGGAATTCCTCTTCTTTGGTGTTTTTCCTTTTTATTTGGTTAAGTAAGTGAACTCGATTTTATTCTTTTTTCGTCATCTTGGTTTTTTTGAAATAAATTCAAACGTCGGTATAATGGTTTCAAGAATATTCCAGTTACAACTTACTTCTAATAATCATGTGAGTAAGTTATTCCTTCTTTGCCCCATCTCGGCTTTGTTAGAATAAATTCTAACGCCGGTACAATGGTATTGAAGCAATCCCCTATTACATAATTATTAAGTATCTTTGAATACCATCTCGGTTTTGTGGAATAAATTCCAACACCGATTTAATGATATTCTAATGTACAAAAGTGATGAATAGTTAGTTGTTAAAAACAAATAAATAAATAAAGAACAAAAGAATGATAAAGTTAAGTGACATTTATTTATTTACTCCCTTTTGGATTCCTTTTATTAACAAACCAAACTTCTTCCTTAAGGAATGTTGGTATTAAAGAATAAATAAATTGCGGAATATAAATAACAATAAATAAAAGTTAGTAAGTTAGTTTAATTACTTTTGTATATTAAAATGTGTTTCAACAAATAAATTTATTGATAACACTTTACTATTTTACAATTTACCTATTAAAATGAATAATATGAATGAGGAAAATACACAAATAATGAGTTAAACATATTTTGGTTTTGATATGAGTTGAATTGCATATAAACAATTAACAATAAACATAAACTAAATATTAACAAATCATTGAGGAGACAAGATCATTTTGAATGAGGAAAATATTTCTCAACTTGTTATAAATTTGAAATACTTAGACAAGTTCTTATATTTTACTTTGAGTAACTCCAAACATCAAGGTCTAAAATCCTCCTTTTAGTGTATGTCATAAAATGGTAGAATGATGATTACTTATATTTATTACTAAACAATATTACGTCCACAAGAGACTAGGTTGTCACACCCTAATCTTGCCTACTCTAATATTGAAGTAGTAATGAATATAAGATCTTAAGAAAAGTATGCTTAACTTGACAAATAAACTAAGTAGTACAACTATTTCTTAGTTTATTTGTTAAGTGTTTGAGACAAGTGATTTTTATAACTTGAAATCTGTTTTTAGGTGATCAATCTAAAAAGAGCATTAAGAATTTCTCAAACAAATAAAATTAACCAAATCACCAACTTGAATAATTAAAATTCAAATTTAAAATAAAAGAAGAAGTAGAAATACATAACCAACATTCAAAATAAATTGTTAGGAGCATGAGTCATCCATCCAAGAATTTGATGCTTTGAATTCCAAATGAGATTACAAAATTGATTTTTGCATCTCATTTTCCTTCTCCTTTCTCCTCTTGAATTATAAACTAAAATTACAAAACTTGCTTAAATAAAACTCCTATGAACTAAGAACAAGAAGAGAGAATTGTGTTTCCAGGGAAGAAGAATTTCAAGGCAAGATGGTGAATGATATGAAGTGCTGTGTAGTCCCTTTGTTCGAATGAAATGCCTTCTATTGTTAGAACTTTCTCTGGAGCCGCTGAGCTGCTTGTTAGTACCGCTCAACAGCTGACCAAACCCTTCAGCATGGGTTTGATCACTTGGTCAAGCAGCTTTGTCACCTCCTTAAGCATGACTGAGCTACTGGACCAGCTATGATGAGCTACTCTGAAAACCACTCAACCATTAATATTTCAACAACTAAGAAATGCATAACCACTCAACCATTCATATTTCAACAACTAAGAAATGCATAACCACTCAACCATTAATATTTTAATAACCAAGAAACGCATAACCACTCAACCATTAATATTTCAACAAACGAAGAGACGCATTATTAAGCAAGCGGTTATAAAACATCAACAACGCATAATTAAGCAAGCGGTTACTATGTTATCTTCAACAACGCTTCCTTTAAATATGCGTTGTTGAATATATTCACATCAACAACGTTTTCTATCAAATGAGCTGTTAAAAATAAATCATTCAAGTGAGTGCTAACGTTACTGATGTTCAACAACGCATTGTTAAGACTGCATTGTTGAAGTTACACAAATTGATAGTGTCTGCTTTGTTATGCGCGGTTGATGTTCTTCCGCCTCATTTTCAACAGCGTCGTTTAAAATTGCCCTGTTGAATGGTCGTTGTTTATTACGATATCTGGCGTAGTGACATTTCACTCTCTTTTTCTTCTGTCTTCTTCTCCTCTTTCACATTCCTTTCTTTTACAATTCTTTGTTTAGAATTTTAGAACAACCATATCATATGTTTATTATGTTTTATGAACTTTATGCACATATTTTATTAGCATATCTCAAATGTATCGTATTATAAGATTTTTAATAAAGTGTATCGATATATCAGATATGTATCATATCCGATACTCACATCCGTAACAATGTTTCAGAGAATATCATTATTTACCTTTCTTTTTATGCATATTACTTTGACCTCTTTTCATTGCAAAATCTTTATAAGAACATGCAAGAATTGCTCCTTCCTACTAGGTCTCATGATAAAATTTACTAAGTTGGTCCAAACCCAAACTTTCAATCATTTTATTCCTTTTTGAAGTAACATTATTCAACAATGTCAAAATTCACCATGCCATGTTTTCCCACAACAAACCTTATATGAATACAAAACTGTAATAATCCTCCCAAAACCAAGTGAAAAAAATTAGGAACGCATAATAATAACTACAATTCCTCTCCTCAACATTCAATTTACTTTAGAGTGTAAGATCTATCTATTGACAGTATAAAGATTTATACATTTTTTTTAATAAAAAAATTAGGAACGCATAAAACTCATACGTGGTCAGATTATACATTTTTTTTCTCTTTACTTTATCCACACCAAAGTCAAATTAAATCAATGTAAATGAGAAACTATAAGTATATATCAGCTCTAGCTCATTGAAAGCCACTGTCCTTTTGTTGCAGCAAGAATTGGAAATCAGACCTTTGGCTGAGAATTATGGGAGGATCCACATCCATATCGGATAGGCCGATTTCACTCATGGACTGGAACATCTCCATCAAGAATGATATGCTGAATTTTGTACAAGAAACCAGTGTAATAGTTTGTCAGCAAAGTATGTTCCTATTGCATTAGAAGTGACTATTAGAGTAAAATGATCTAGGAACATATTAGTAATTAATTACCTGGAATCCACCTCTAGAAGGAATGAGTTAGTGGTTATGTTTATTGAGTCTTCTGTCATAAGGACTCTCATTCTGCTAATGACCTGTAAAGAAGGATAGTGAAAAATGTAATATCTGTACATACATTGACAGTATAAAGATTTATATACACTCGGTGTTTAAGAGTTAGTGATTATTAAATATGAATGAATGATATACTGAGAGTATGAAACTCTCTTACATTGTCACTCTACACATCTTTGTCTCAACCAAAAAATGAAAGAATTTGATGTTTAGTCATCACTTAGGAAAAGGTCATTTAATGCAGAATGATGATATGATAATTATGTCAGTTGTATTAATTCTTTATGAATATAGAATTTTATAGTCAGGGATTGTCATTGGGAATTTAGGTGTTAGCATATATTTCTAGCTTTATTTCCTACTGTGAAATATGATTTCTTCAGTTTGAAGTTAAAATACATTGGAATATCCAAATATTTTGTTGTGTATTACTTATCATACTGCATGTTTAAAAGTTTCCTTCATGCATAATATGATTTTTAAAGCTTCGAAATAATGGACACAAACATGCAATAGAGGAAGGACTTACTTCTTGAGATAATCCTTGTGCTCCATATTTGTTATCCCAGAAAATGGTTCCGATTCGATATATTTGCGGAACACTTAACACCTGATATAGTAAACAACAAAATATTATAAGTTACATTAATAACAGTAGAAGTGTTCCTCTTTTTTCCTAGAAATTCCAATGTGATTTAAATAGAAACTCCAATTAAAAGCACATTCTAAAATCTTAATAGAAAGCATGAACTTGCAGAGAAACTACTTATCCGAATACGTTAGAAACAATGCTAGGAACTAATCAATCTTTATGGTGTCTTTGATAGAAAAGTTAGCTAAATTACCGTGCATAGTTCATTTGTGATCTCCTCCAAAGATATTTGAGCCTTTTGGTGTAAAACCTGCATATAAAAAGCATTTTAAAGAATTGAATATTGAAGAAGGTGGAAAGAAATATATATTCTCTTTAATCTTTATCTAAGAAAGTATACCAGAAAATCCACAGCTTGGCATATATATTTGAGTTCATCCCATGATGACCCAGCAAACTGCGAAGTGAACCACAAAATAAAATAAGTGTCTTGCCATTGTTCCCTTTTCAGTTAGGCATAGGTTATGGAGTATATCCAAAATCACCTTATCTGTTGCCTTAAGACACCATAGTTCCAACTCATGCAAACCTGCCTTCAAGTATTCTCCATTGCTAAAGGAGCAGCACTCACGGCGAAGCAACAAACTGCCAGACCATAGTTTTCATAATTTAATGGGAAATTGTATTAAATTTTTATGAACATTTACTACTATAGGATGTTTTACTGTAATCGAACGGAAATGCTGCTTACCTATTAAAGAGCTGGACATTCATGAATGAGAAAACCTGACTAAATATCTTCCTTGTTATGATTGAAGGGACCTGAACTCCCAAGATGTAGAATATTAGGAAACATCATCTCTGATATGTAAAACCAGCCAAAGCAATATTGCGTCAAGTATTCGACTTGCGTTCTTATCAAAAAAAAGTATTCGACTTACGACGTTTTCTGACAATATACTCAAGGCATGATCTAACTTGTTGACAATGCTTTTCCAGTGCATATGCAATGCTTGTTGTTTAGCTGCTATATTTGAATGAATGTTTCTGGATGACCCTCTTATTGATCTTGTCCTTAGAGATCTTGGTGCCTGCCAATGGTGACAAAAGATTTCTCAAATCAACCAATATCTCATTTTCTTTTGTACTTCAGAAGTTTTTCTTAAAAATTATACTGACCTGAATACACAAATTTAGGAACGGTATAATCTCTTTCTTTAAACTATCACGGATCATTCCATATATCTTCTCAACATATGCAGTTAAATGTTGCTTAAAGAGAATAGCTGGGTACTTGGCTTCCACTTTAAATTGCTCATTTGACTTGTCCACCATTCCACTATAGCCACTTGAAATCCCCATGCCCGTTGAAGATGAACGGAAGCCCTGATTTTGCATAAAAGCACCATTTTATGTTTAATGCTGACAATGTACTGAAAACTTGCAGTTTTAAAAGCTTACTTGTGTCATTTTTCCAAAAAGAGTAGCATGGTTGTTTCGATTACGTGAGACTTCCCTAGTCCAATTGCTAGCCTTCAGAGTGCATTGAAGATATAACAGAAGTGTTGAAGTTGTTGACAGCCAATATGCTAGATCAATGATTCCTGCTTGATTCTGCCAGTGACATAAAGTCGTTTTTATAGCTTTTATACATCAATATGAGTACATTACACATTTTAAAATATTTGGAGGATACTACCTCTATAGATGATCGAATGGTGTGAATAATTTTATCAAATATAAGTGTCTTATCTGCTTCAAAGGATCTCCAATGAAGAAGTGCTTTATAAACAATACAAGCAATTGCTGGTCTGTTTTTCTCGAATCGCTTGTATTCCATGAGACACTTGATAAGTGCATCATAACTTTCCTGCTTACAAGACATACAAAAACTGTAAAAAGATACCATTTATTTTAGTGTGGAACAACACTCTCTCTCTTAATATCTATCTTCTCTCAACTCGGTTTTATCTTTCGAAAACTTACCTGCTGCCTCTCTGTGAATGATCTTTGTTTTGTAGGAAAGGAGACAGGTGCTCTAGGTTCCTGAAAGCATTATTTTGTTATTCAAAATCAACAAAAATGTATCAATTGTTTATCCAGAAATTCTTAAAGAACAAACGAAGTTGGAAATACTTTTCTTCCATGGAGTTCTTCCTGTGATTGATTTCCATATTCCAAATTCTGCACCGTCATAAAAGACAATGTCACATTATGAAATGATTCTATGAGAAAACTTAAAGGTGTACCTTGATTTGTGCAGTCATATTATCTGAAATAACTCTCTGTTCAATCTGTTCTAAAAGAGCAACTTCCTGGACCTGGTATGTTGCTGTTTTTTCTGGATGAACTTTCTGCTCTTCAGCAGCAGTTGCTGCCGCCGCCACTGCCTGGCTCCGTAGAAATTCATTCTCTTTTCCTAGATTTGCTATCTGGTCCTTCAGGCTAGAGAAAATATGAAAATTTTAGTAGTTTGGGTTTTAATGTTAGTTTCAGTTTTATGTCTCAGTATTGCTTCCAAAATTTATTTTGAATTTAATCATATGAAGGAAACTTAATTTGACATGACAGCAAATCAAATTATGTCCTGTGTTATGGAGTTGCAACTATCTGTGACATTTAATTCAATTCTTACCATTAAAAACTTACAATATGAAAGTAAAAAAGGATTGCATATCCAATTGCTGTCATTAGAGTTTTCAAAATACCTTTTATGAACAATTACTTAACCTACACCAGGTTTGTGTTATCGCCATATTGCTAGGAGAATTATGTTCATAAACATAACGCAAGTAATATATTTGATCTTACACTTTGATCTCTTCAAAAAGTTCTTCATTCTTTGATTCATCCAAAGCCTGCTGGCGTAGAACCTTATTCTCAGACTCAAGGTTTGACAAACTCGATTGTAATCTGGAGTAGTAAAGAATAGGCAGTCAATTCTAGTTTATGATGGTGGAGAATTATATTCATAACATAGTGCAAGTAACATATTTGATCTTACACTTTGATCTCTTCAAAAAGTTCTTCAAAATTCTTTGATTTTTCCAAATCCTGCTGGCATAGAACCTTATTCTCGGACTCAAGGTTCGACAAACTCGATTCCAATCTGGAGTAGAAAAGAATAGACAGTCAATGCCAGTTTTTGATGGTGGAGAATTATATTCATAACATAGTGCAAGTAACATATTTGATCTTACACTTTGATCTCTTCAAAAAGTTCTTCAAAATTCTTTGATTTTTCCGAAGCCTGCTGGCATAGAACCTTATTCTCGGACTCAAGGTTAGACAAACTCAATTCTAATCTGGAGTAGAAAAGAATAGACAGTCAATGCAAGTTTATGATGGGGGAGATGTTGTGTGGCAAGTTATTACTTAGTGACCTTTCAATAGTCTCCTGAAGTTGTATTGCTTTGCGTTGTGCTTCTTCTGCTTCTTTCAGCCTTGCTTGATTTTCATTTTCTATTTCCGAGCACTTTACTTCGAATTCTTTAATCTTCTTCATTAGCTCTTGTACTTCACACTGTATTTCAGAACATCAATTTAATTACTTGTCATCATATTAAATGTGAAGTAAGAAGTATTTCTATATGCTGCATTGCCTCTGTTTCTTTGTGTTTGTCATGGTGCATTATATTTATAATTGCGGTTCTCTGCACCATTAACCTCTTATGTCCTAATATAGATTTGTTTTTATTTTTTATTTCACAGTGAATGATCTTGGTCTTCGGCCTTGTACGATACCCAAGATTCCACTAGAGCATTATACCACTAGACCAGCTCCTTGTTGGTATAAAAGATAATGTTTATCTAAACTAAAAAAGGGTTAAAAAGACCCTTTTTTCCTTTTGTATTCTTTAGAAACATTTCATACTTTGTTGAATGAAACTTACAAAGTTTCAATTGCATGAAGTTTCTTATAACAAAATACCATTTTCATATGCTACTCAATAGTTCTTTCTACTTTTATTGTAACATGTCAATCTCATAACAAAATGTTATCTAATACAAGTTTAATGTTCATACATTTTGATGCTGAAAGTAAAATTTCTCAATTATATAGAAGACAATTTCAGATTTACCTCCAGCTCCTCATTTTTATTTGTCAGTAACTCTAGCTTGGTGTTGTCCTCAACAAGTACCTCTTTAATTACTGGTGGTGCTTGTTCAATTGCTATTTTTGCTGCTTCTTTCTCATGTATAATTGCAGCATGGGCTTCATCTAGCTTACCTTGCATTTCTAGTAAAGCATTTTGTAGTTTTGCAATCTCTTGCCCTTTAGCTTCTTCAAGATCAACCTGCATGTTACATTTTACTTATTAGATAGGGAGGATAGAATGCTTTATGAATGACTTGAGTTTTTTCTTCTTTCACCACTATCTCGGAGTCGGACAATTGTACTTACAGTTAATCACCGACTCAAGACGGTATAAAAAACACAACAACCAACAACCGGATCTTAATCCCAGTAGTATTTACCTTTTGATTTTATTAGTACTTACCATTTTACTTGAAGCAATTTAGCGTTCATCATGGAAAAATAGTAGGAAGAGTCCATACCCTCATCTGTTTTTCTACATCAAGTCTCCATGTAAGCTCCTCAACACGCTTCTCCAACTTCTCCTTTGCATCCTTAAGTGCCCCGGCATCCCTTGCAGCCTGCTCAATAACTATAAATGGTTACCATCCCTCTACTTTTCAAATATTCCTCGGCACAATTATAAGGTTGTTTGCTTTTTAAACACTAGAAACAGTTTCTTCACTTACAAGGATAAAACTAAGACAACATACAATTATCCTCACAAACCTCATTAGGTAGAGTCTCATGCACTGTGACGTTTTTTTTTTAATTTGACAGAAAATTTGAGTAAAATGATGCATAAAAAGTGGAACTTACCATCCTAAGCTTCCTGAGCTCTTTCTTTGCTACTTTAGCCCTCCAAAGACATTGAAGTGTAAGAGTTGCTTTCTTCTGTTGTTTGTAATAATGAAGAGCTAGGGCTCTTCTCCATTGCATCTGTGGGAGGAATTGAAAGGGAATAACCAAAATTATCAATATAAAAGACAGCAGCAATGTAGTTTCATTTAGTATGCTCATATAAAAAGTTTCTGCAACTTTTATTTTCATTGATGAAAGCATAGATGAAATGTTCATTGAGAAAAGATATTCTAGATTCCAACATTTTCATTATGCATGCCATTCTATCACGTGTTAGAATTCCTTCTTGTTGAGACTTGTGTTGAGATATTATTCTAATATAGTTAGATTGGTTAGTGTAAGTTGTGTATAAATATTGTACCCAATATTCATTGAATTAGTCCTATGAAAATCTGATGGTTCAACTACAAAATTGGTGAAATGGTTCTCATATCATGCAATTATACCAATTAAAACTAGCCAAAATCGGTCATAAGCAGATTTTCAATTCAATCGTACTGGTTATACCGGCCGGTTTTTGTTTAAAATTATTTTTTAATAAAAGAGGCTTAATTTTTACCAAAATTATGTTATGCAAGATTGATCAAAAGCCCAACAATTACCTTTTTTATACGTCTAAAACATGATATATCATCAATTACAAAAGTCTTTGTACAGTCTAAAACAGTCACCTCCTTATTGGTTCAAACGATTTAACTGGGTTATACATGAGTTTGGAATTATCCTATGTGAAATAGATCACTCAGTTCTTGAAGGTGCTCATCATCCAATTGATATAAATCTTGTAGTTTATGTTAATGACATTGTGATTATATGTGATGATCAAGAAGCTACCTAGACTTATAAGAAACACATGTTTAAGAATTTAAAAGAACAAGGACTTGGGGCATTTGTGTTACTTCCTTGGGATTGATGTGGCTCTATCAAAGTCACTTATTGCTCTTTGACATTCTACAAAAGACAACATATAGATTGTAAACCAATTGACACTCAATGGCTCCTAATGTGAAGCATGTACCCTGAAGATGCAAGCATGGATCAATGAATAGATTGTGTATGCAAATATGCATCACATAGATTTTGAAGAAGACAAAGGTTGATAAAAAATAGAGTTTGATAAAGGCAAAGATCGACAACAAGGATTATATATCAAGAACAAGCTTGAAGGGATGAACAAATCAACAAACAACAAAGACAACAACAAAGTAAAGACTCAAGATTCACACAAGATAAAGCATTCAAGAAGATCTAAAGATGTTTGTTTAGAAAGAGTCTAGGCTAGGATGAACCCCAATGGAAGTCTCACAAGCTAAAATCAATCATAACTAAAATGAGACTTACATACATACATACATGATTTACATGCATATGCATACATACATGACCATATGATTTTGATGCATTGAAAAAGAGTTTTAAATCATACATTATTCAAAGTCAGGCATCATGCTTTTACAAAATACGTAGGAGGTTCATATCATATTGAAATATTTTTTGTAAAACCAATAATTGATTAAGAGATATTTTAATCGATTAAGTAGTGAATTCTTAGGAATTTGTTACTGGATTCTTGGGAATTCTTTAATCGATTAAGTTTGTGTTTAATCGATTAAGGGTTGTTACAATTTATGGTTTCTTGTATTTTAAAGAATCGTTAATCGATTAAGATTTAGTGATAATCGATTAACTATAGCAGAAAACTTTCATATCTTTAGAACCCACAAATGAAAAACAGTTTTCACATTGTTCTGAAAATGATAGCTCTTTCACTTTCATATCTTTAGAGAGATTTTTAAATTGTTCTTTTGAAAATGAGAAAAGGGAGAATCTTTAGAAAGATCTCCAAAAGAGCTTCATTGTAAAATCTTTTATAAAAATAAACCTTACATCTCACGTTTTCTGTATTCTAAGTTGTGAGATTTGTAAAGAGGTTCTTAGATTCAAGAAGAGTGATTATTCTACACACATAGGTGCATAATAACTTGAAAGATTTTAGACAAGGCAACAACACATTCTCTTGATGTATTTAGTATCACCATTGAAAGTGATTTGGTTTGGGAAAATCCTAGCTTAGGTAAATGTCTTCACGAGAGCAAAATATCTTGGTTAGAGCTAAACGGAGGCTGGGGCTAGAGTCAAGAAATGTGTGATTATTCGAGTAAGCGAACTGAGTAGTCAAACCAAACTGAGAGGCTCATCGGTTCCAAGAAAGGAGCGTCTTGTTTCTTGTATGGGAAGTTTGATTATAAAAGAATATATAATTTCCATAGTGGAAAAAAATCTCCCAAGATCAGAAGGGGTGGCCTGGATGTAGTTTGCAAGTAGATCTGCAAATGAACTAGGATAAAAGTCGTGGCCCAAGATCAGAAGTTGTTGCTAGGTAAAGTACCGAAACTGAGTATCAGACTATTGCTTACACTACAGATGAGCTCCTAGCTGAAAGCATTTACTTGAGGAATTACAGTTCTTCATAGATGATTAAATGCAATCCCTTCTTTTATGAAAGAACAAAGCAGTTTAAAGTAGATTAGCATTATCCTAGGATAACATTCATGTGTGGCAAGCTGGATGCATACGATGCATATGCTCCAGCTTGAAGGGAGTGTTGAGATATTATTCTAATATAGTTAGATGTGATTTGTATTTATAGTATTTTGTTGTATCTATATCATTATCTATTTCGTAAGATAATTGATCCTAATCATTAAGTTTTAGAGATTGGTTAATCTAAGTTGTATATAAATATTGTACCCAATATTCATTGAATAACAAGTTATTATTCACACACTCTTAAGTCTTCTAAATATGTATTTACCTGAACTTTGATTGAAGCCTTTGTTCTTCTTCTATAACTATATTCATTTCTTGCTGCTAATGCTCTCAACCCTGATTGAATAACTATAGTTGAGGCTTGTAATGATGAATAGTGCATTCTTTCTTTGTGTGCACGCACATGTTTCTGTATTTGGATAGAAGCTGCTTCCCTCCGCATTTGCTCGTAGAGTTTACGTGCAAGTTTTGCTGACATATTAAAGAGGAAAAAAGTAATTCAAGTCAGTTATTAACCTTGACAGTAATGTGTTTTAGAAGATGTGAATTCAGAATACAAGTTGTTTTTGCAAAGATAGGTGACCTCTCCAAGTTTTCTGGATATGAATTGTGGCCTTTCTCTGTGTAATGAACACTTTTCTAGTCAAATATGTCATGATTTGTCTCTGTAAGCGCCTAGCGGCTTTAGATATGATTTCGGCTCGTCGTGCATCTAACTCTGCCATCTGACCGGCTCTGAGAAATACCTTTGTTTTTCCTATCTGATTGAAACATTGGAGGGTAAATGCATCAGAGCTTCTAACAGATAAATTCATGTGAATTTCATGGATAGCCATGCCTTTTGCTTCCATATGACATGTTCTTACATATAAAGACTTACTTGATAGCCTTTTAAGCCCATCTTATCACAGATGGCAATAGATGACTTTTTCTCGTCAGATCTGCTCAGAAAAAAAGTATTAACTGAGTGAAGATCAACATATATACTATAGAACTTGATAATAAGGCATATAGATCTTTGACATTAATTTTTCAAGTGAGTCTTTAATTGATTCTCTTTGATATAAGCTACATAGTAGATCATTCTCATTGTAATTTTCAACTAATGCATCAAATAGTTTAGCAGAACTACAGAACAATGCTTGTATTTGCTCTTCAACACATCAAGGTATGAATGCCATATAACAATAAAGGTAAAGGAAGCAACATGTTATTTTCATTTTCCTGTAAACTAGAATAATGTATACCCGTCGAGGACATCAAGGGCTACCATTCCAAAACGATTTAGAAACTCTTCAAATGTTCTTTTTGTTGGATATCCCGCACAACTAATCCTTATTGCCTCGAGTACTCCCTGTATGGATATCAGTGAAATAGGTGTTGTTGGTCAGAAAATTTTCTCAAGTTTACTGAATAGTCATACATTTCGGAGGCAAGAGTAACAATTTAACTTACCCCACATCTTAACTGGTTTAAGACATTGTTGTTCTCAAAGATTCCTGGCTGCAAAACTGTATTTGGTTTCACACATCTTATGTAATGTGGTTCAGTTGTGCTCAGTGTTTCCATGAGAGATTGTAATTGTTGCTGGATTAAGAGTTGATTCAGAATCAATTCCTGGGTTAAGAGTTTCCCAAAGAAGGTTGGACTAATCCATGATGAAATTCAAATATTTTTACCTTAAACTGTGAACCAATGGAAGAGAATTTTGATTGCTTTGATGTCTCCTCATGTAAAGGAGGGAAAAGATTGGCAACAAAATTGCACTTGGATGCCCATAAAAGAGCTTGATGTTCTGCTACAACATAATCTTTGTTTTTATCGAGAAAATAATCCGCTTGGTATGTGACCTGTTCATCAAAATGGTTTATGACAAGAAATTAGTAGGTTTACTTTCTTAACATGAATGATCAAGAAAAAAGTTTAGAATTTACTCAGCTCACATCTCCAGCATAATGGTTAATAGTGAAATCTGTTTGTGCAAGTTTTGGCTTCCTGAAGCGCTTGTGTGCCTTATATGTCTGGTACATCTTTTGTGCAAAAGTCTCATGAGTTGATTTGGGGAACATGCTGCAGAAAATTTGAATGTAATTAAAATTTCACCTGTTCTTTGGTTTTCACTTCCTGTTTATCCGTTTTTTCATTTAAATCTATTCGGAACTTTTGTCGTAAGAAATTACATACCAGGCTTCATCAAGAAGAGCAATTATGCCCCCAGGTTTCTGCATGCATGCGATTTAAATAATTCGGAATTTCATCTGGTATAGAAAACGGTCTTCCACAAGAAATGGTGTTAAGTAAGTCTATGATTACCTTCTCAATAAGATCAAGAACGTCCTGATTATCAACAAATTCGACGTAACTCCAATTTATTTCCTCCTTTGTGTACACTTCTTGCTCCATCTTGAATACATGCTGTTGAAACAAATGCATTACGATATAACGTATTTGCAGCAATAATGGTGCTTAAATTGTATTTAGAAGTTGTAGCCTTGCCTGATTGAAATGTTGTTGCAACTTCTCATTTGTTAGGTTGATGCATAGTTGCTCGAAACTAGCACGTCAGAAGCAGAATAAGATTATAATATAGAGATGTAAATGTTATCATTCTGATACACAATTACTACTTACCTATTTATTTTGAAGCTTTCAAATCCATAAATGTCAAGGACTCCTATTATGCTTATTGCATTTGAATCTTGACCTATTGAATTGTTAATCTTGTCCACAATCCTGCCAAATTTTTATGAGTGCTGTTAATTCATTTCTTTTTCACATTGCATTAGGCAATAGAAGCAAGGTGGTGCTTGTTTAAACCAGAGTTATCATGTTTTATGACTGGTGTTGGTTATTTTCTCTTTACCAATCAAACAGTTTGGAGTACACAGTCTTTGCCAAAGCATCTCGGCTCAAAGCAGCTGCATCCGGGTCTAATAGTTTTGTAATGTTACCATCGGGAGTAACAATGACACGCTGACAAAGTGAGTCTTGTAGTGATTTCTCATTACACCTGAACATAAACATGCCATGAGACACTAAAAGGAAGCACATGAATTATATGGATTTGAATTTTGAAAGACGGATCGAAGATTTTACATGAGTAACTCTGCAACTGTTCGAAGGTGGAAGAGTGATTTGTCATCTTTTAATTTTGAAGAATCAAATTCTTTACCTTTAACGAAGTTAATGTTTCCGAGGTGGAGGATTGCGGCAACCACACGAAAGATAGCATCCTGTGGATGCAAATTTTATTTGATCAAATGTATGTGTAAAAAGAAATCACTACTGCATTAAAATGTGATGCATTGTGCTAGTACCTGCTCATCTAGATTAATGCCTACAATATCCATTGCATTTCTGGTCTCCAAATATTCTTTTGCATCATCCATATTTGATACTTTATAACAATTTGATTGATTAAGATAGTGAAATTGTCTTGGATCCCCTAACTTGTACTTCTTGATATCCTATTAAGCATCTTTTGAATGTTAGATTTTGTAAAGTAATAACATGTTTCCAATTTATTTCAGGATAATTAAGGAGAGGTTACCTCTGGTGGTGCAGCACAAAGCATGTAAAAGCAATGATAGTTTCTCTCTGGGTCAGAGGCCTGACAAACTCGTGACCTTTCGAGCAAATATGTACGTATTGCAGCTCCAGAAATCTTCCAATTCTTGTCGAATTGAATTTCAACAAATTTACCAAAACGACTGCCACAAACTCCAATAATTTTGTAAGATCAACTAAAAATGGAAAGTATTATAGAAATTGTGACATGAGAAACATGTCCATGCAATTTTTACCTGGAATTGTTGTTTTTGACAGTTTTGGCATTTCCAAATGCTTCCAACACTGGATTGGACTGAAGAAATGAAAATGTTAGTACTTAAACCTTATTTTGAGTTAACTAAGAAACAATTTGTAACTAGTTCAAACCCACCTCCAAAACCTTTTGTTCTACAGTTCTTCCTTCTGTATTAGATCTTCCCCCCATGAATGCTAGATATCTCATTAGCATTTTGGTTGTTTCTGTTTTACCAGCTCCACTCTCTCCACTTACCAAAATGGACTGACCTCCATTTTCATTTATCATTGCCCTAGTATATCAAACCAAGTTAACTTTATCATCAATTGTTATGTTAGATTACTTGTTTCAAATTATGGATCGCATCACGATCACGTGATGTGGCCGCAATATTGCAGTTTGGTTGACCGCCGCAACTGCATCATGCCACAATTACGGTGTGACACCGAATTACAATAATGCAACCGCAACGAGGCGCAACGCAACCACATCACCACATCAGACCACATTTGGGCCGCATCAAGCTGCAACGCAAATGCATCGGACTGCATCAGACCGCATCAGTGTCAAAATTATTTTATACTCACAAAATATTTTACACTACAACAGCCGCAATCTGCATTGCAACGGCCACAACCGCAATTTAAAACACTGATTGACGTATACCTGTAACATGTGTCTGCAACAGCAAAAAGGTGAGGACTCAACTCTCCAAATTCTGCTCCTTTGTACTGCTGCATCATGTCGATGTCATACAAGTGTGGCAATCTTTGAAACGGATTAACCGCAATTAAGATGTTCCCTGTATATGTCTGCTTATTTCATTAATAGTTGTAAGATTTTGCTCATTTTCTTTGCAAGTTATGTTTTGGAGGGGAATGAAGAGAAAGCAAAGGCTTCAGAGTCATATCACAATCGTCTTTTTTCGGTCTGAAGCATTGCAGTTTTCTTATTTTCCACTCTAAAACTCAACTCGCAAACAGACCCTAAATATATATCGAGAAGTTGATTAGTTGGTTATGACTCACATATATCTCTTTGAGAGAAAAACGACAGGCAAGGTTATACAGGACTCCTGGCTCATGAAGGTATGCTAGTTTGGTCATATCATCAACCCCTACAGGTGGTGCATCTGTATCTTTAGGATATATACTTGAAATTTCTGCCACAACCTGAAATTGAAGGTAATGCATGTTTAGTTCATATGCTTACATCTTGCATCAAAATTATTACTTTGATATTTGCTAGGAGGGGTTATTGTTGACTCTGGAAATCAGTATTTTGTCAATAAACATGATTTATGATAGAGCATTATGAAGTCGTTTGATTCATGTAGCTGACCCTACCTAATGAGACAAAGGCTCGGTTGTTGTTGTGTGCTGGGAGGGGTATTTTTTACTATAGGCCTCTTTTCTGGTTAAACAAGCCAAGATAGGTCAGAGTCAGTTCGAGTGATGGTGCTTGAGCTTGTGCACTTAAGTACTTTTGTTTTGAAAAAATGTTACTTTAGATAGGGTTAGTTAGTGCAACTGTCAATTGTAAAAGCTGTCTATGACAACTAAAAATAGAAGGAGTCCTATCCGGAGAACTAGTTGCTTCTTTGTGATACTGTGGTTATAAAAAGTGCGGTCCAATGCGTTGAATCGCACGATTCAACGCTTTTCATAGTGGAAACTGTGTTGAAAAGGGCAGAAAAGCAAATCAGTGGCTGCACGTGGCAGAGCGACGTGTTGGGAAGCTAGCTATGACAGTAACTAATACTGAGATTTGAAATGCCTACTAATTCTGAATTTGTATTGAAATTGAAATTTTGACTAGAGCTTTTTTGTTAAAACTAACAATGATGTTGTTAGTTACTAATTCTAGCTATCTGCTCTCAGGCTAAGACAAAATATTTCACCAGCATCTCTCAGATTCTATCTCCATTTTATTAAGGTTGACTTCTAGTTATAGTTATAATTTTAACTTTACATAATATTTCAGTTGACCAAAATCCTAAGAACAAAAAAACCAAAATTACAGTAGATCCTATAATCCTTTCTACCAGTTATTCTATTTCAATCATTCAGAAATTTCAGATCCAAACTAGCTATGCTATTCTAGTTTCAGAGCTAAGTTCTATACCGATCTCTGAAATGCCCGCGAAGCTTAATGACATAATGTTTAGGCTCAAATGCGAAGGCTCGGTGAATGGTTTTATATCTAACAGATAACATCTATGATATGTAATTACTCTAATCAAGTATTCAAGTTACTTATGTTTCACTATTAAAGAACTATGTTTTCAGTATTCAACTTTTATGATAAGGAGGTAACAGAAAGCTTACTTTTCTCCCATTTGTAGTAATGATTTTTGCATTTCTGCCATTGATTTCTGTCACCTCACCATCAATCCATGCAATCTCATGATCCTCAATCCAAACATGTGATCCAACAATGATGTTCACAGGTGTTCCCTGAACCATCACAAAGAAAACAAGAATTAAATGATATTAGTCTCAACAAAAAAGTAAGGATATCAATAACAATGAAAACTTATTTTCAAGAAGCTATCACCATGATGCTATATTCTGCTGATCATGAAAATCAGAATGTTGCCTTGTAGAACTGAAAAAGAAGAATTGGTGTTTATGAGTTTGTTGCTATATTCTTTATTGTGAGAAGTTCAAACCCAGAAGGGAATGTCCAAAAGGAAAACAAAAATGGGAAGAAATGGCAGGGTGGTAAGTCTTTAAAGTTATAAAAATAGAAGCATGCAACCCCTTAACTCACATTACCACCCTACCTCTAAAGTCCTAAGTACTTTTTTATGCTTCTTCTACAACAAATGCTGACTTTTTTATACAAATGCTGACTTTTTCATTCTCTTACTATAATATAGCTTTGGTTTTTAATTACTTTTTTAGTTTCTGATTTTTGGTATTATGATTTTTAATTGCTTTGCTAAGTTCTAGTCACAAACCTGCCTATATGTGTTTGATGCTATACATAGTCGGTCCTAAACCTGGATAAAAAGTGAAAGTTGTGTTAGACAATCGATAGCATATATAAGACTTTGTTGCCGTATCTGTATGATTTAACGACCCCACCTAGTAGGATAAGTCTTATTCATTTTTGTTATTAGTTATGGTCTGGAGTATTATTTGGTATTGTGGTGAGTAATAGCATGCATAGCTGGAGCTACTTGTCTACTTCAATTTAAATTACGGTTCAAGCTAATTTTTCATTCATAATTGATTATATATAATTATCTAATTAATATTCAACTTCATTCAGAAAAAAAAAGTGGGTAAAAACTCAAACATAACAAGCTAGAATTTACAACTTTACTTATTACAGCTAGAAATGGCAATTATTTAATATTAGAGAGTTGGTATAGGATGTGCAAAAGACTACATGGGTACATCAATTTTTATTCAAAGCATAGTTATGTAACAACTTAAGGCCATTATGTCCAAGTCAAATGTCAATGAGTTGAAGGAAGGCTTTCATCTTAATGCATTAATATAAAAAGGAAGAGCAGTATGTGAGTTGGAATCCAGATCCTCTCTGGGAGAGTGTAGGATAAAGATGATGACATGTGTGCTTTAAAAAATTTTAACATACCCTATTTTAAATTGCGTGGAATTGGGGGAATCGTGTAGTTACTTTAGAGAGTGATTGTCTTGAGGCAATTCACTTGATCACCAAGAAGATACATAGTTGATTACAACAATTGGTTCAACCTATCTAGAGCATCTCTGAATTGCTTAACAGAAATTGAGATGTTGGTGTGCAGCATAATTTCTGTGAGGGAAACATGTTGATTGATTGTTTGGTAAATTTAGTTTGAATCTCCATTTCTCTTCTAGGATTTAGGACACGCCTCCAACTCTCATTGTCCTTCTGATGGATCTCAATCCTATCCTTTACTTTTTGTTTTTTTAGTTTCTCTTGTACAAAAAAACACACTTTTAACTAACAATCCACTACTAGACTTTCTGGTATTGGAGAGATCTAAACCGGTGAAAGTTGTGTCACACACAAAAGCTTCCACCTTGAATGGTAAACGCCAATGAGGAAATTTCCAACTCTATGTAAGTCTTGACTTGATAGGAAGTATTCCTTTAGGAAGGATTATTGCTTATACATTTCCTTTACATACTTGTACTTTCCTTTTTTTAGTAGCCTTAACGGTAATAGTTAAAACAATTAGCTATAAATAGTTAACTATTAACTGTTTGGGAATTATCCACTTTTTTAGAATTCAATATTCTTCTTGTAAATCTTTTTTCTCTCTACTGAATAATATACTCAGGAACCTTCATTTCATAGGAACCATCACAATTCATACTCTAATTCTTCGAGTTTCTACACAATTCCTAGAATTACACTTTCTCCCTTATCAATTGGTATCAGATTGGGTTTTTCCTTGGACACACACGCTTCAATGGCAGAATCTACACAAGTCCAAGATTATGTGAGGGAGGTAGAAGAACGATTGGAAAGCAGAATGTTTGCCAAGATTGAATCAAAATGATGGAGTTGGTGGGTTCAATTCAGAAATCTTTAAATGACTCCTTGAAACTAACGATGAAAGATTTTTTTTTTAAATATTGTAGATGGTGTAGAAGATTCACCACGATCTAGGGCTAGAACTCTATGTGAGAAACGTAATAATTTCCATTACTCTTGTGTCACTCATTTATCAAGAATAGATTTCCCTCATTTTAATGGGGATAATGTGAAATAATGGGTTTATCATTATGAAACATATTTCTTGATTGATAATACACTTGAAGAAGTCAAGGTGAAATTGGTTGTAGTTCATTTTAAAGGACGAGTTTTCCAGTGGCATCATGCTTTTGTTAAGTCATTATGGACAAGTTCGTGGCCAAATTGGGGTGAATATGTGAAGATGCTAATTGAAAGATTTAGGGAAGTTTGTGATAACCCTATGGTTGAACTTATGAATCTGCGACAAAAAGGCACTTTGGCTGATTATCATGAAGAATTTGATGCAATAATCACCAGGCTAGACTTATCAGAAGAATACAAACTTAGTTATTTTTTGGGGGGCTTGAAACAAGATGTTCAAGTGATGATTAGGATGTTCCAACCACAATCAACGAGAAAGGCATTTTCTTTTGCTAAACTATATGAATTTTCCCAAAATCAAAGTTCCTTGTTGAATTTTCCTACTAAGAACAGTAAACATCTTATTCTTGCCAAACCTTCCCCTACAGCTGAGCCACCAACGGACTTTCTTAAACAAAAGCCTAGGTCTACAAAAAAAGTTTGACTTCAGCTTATATGAATGAACGTAAAGCAAAGGGATTATGATATTTTTGTGATGCACCATATACTCCAGAACATAGCTTATCCCATAAGAAATTGCAGTTACATGTTATGGAAGTGGAAGATAATGGTGAAGATGATGTTAATTAATGGGAAGCAAGGAATGAGGCAAAGGATTTTGATGAGCCACAAATCTTTGTGAATACTCTCACTAGAATGACTAGCTTTAGAACAATGAGAATTACGGGACACTATAACAAAAAATCATTACACATTCTCATTGATAGTTGAAGCACTCACAATTTCTTGGATATTCAAAAGACCAGAATAATAGGGTGCAAGATTGAACAACTAGAGCCTTTAATAACCATTGTAACTGATGGAAACAAACTACAAATCTCAGCAGTGGTAAGGAATTTTTCCTGGACAAATCAACATAACACTTTTATTTCTGATATGATGTTGATTCCCTTTGGTTGTTGTGATGTTGTTGAAAGTGCAAAGTATCAAGGATTGCACTAGTAATATTTTGCCAATGTTTTGATGAAGACAATGAGTTAGTAAAAGCTTGAAGATGAATCAACAATCAATATGCCTAGAACTCAATTGTCATATCTAGACTAGGTTATATCAATAGAGTTATATTTCCAAGTAGTCTGGGATGTGTGCCTTAGTCAGTGAGTCTGGGTTAGGTAAACCAAGATGCAAGGCTCACAAGCCATTAATATTGACATATCATATCCATGAGGCATATGATCTAGTTTATTATGTGTTCATGCATTAATCATACATGTTATATGTGTATATTAGGCATAACATAATTGCTAAAACATGTATAGGAGTCAAGCATAACATATAAGTATTGTACCATTTAATCACGTATTGTTATATGATGGTTAATCGATTAACGTGTAGTCTTAATCGATTAACGTGTCTGTTTTCTATTTTAACTGTTTTTTGTTTTAACTGCGTAACTGAAAAATGGTTTGTATAGCCAAATTCATTTTGTATAAATTCTATTAAACTTGCAGAAACATGTAGCATTGCATATCATTTTGTTAAATTTGTGATTTAGTGTATTGTATAGGCGGAAGAGAGATGCATGTGTGAGAAAGAGAGATTAACATGCTTAGTTGATATTGTTCATGATGTATTGCATGTAGTTTTCATGTGCTTAATCTCATTCATTCTTTCTTGCATGTTCGTGCATTCTAGTTTAGAGATTTTCGAGAAAGATTCTGCATTCTCTGCATTTTGTATTAACTTACATACATTCATGATGACTTGTGTTACTTGAGTGTGGGTTAATCTTTGAGTTTTCATTGTTGTAATTTGAGCATATTAGTGCTTAGTAAAACTTTGTTTTTTGTATATTTTTTGTACTTTGGGTTTTGTCTCTTGGTGTCTTACCACCATTGAGATTTTGTGAATCTTCACCAAGGCTTGGAGGTCTTGAATTTGGAGCGAGAATCTTGGATGGGGCTGGATCGTGAGAAACGTTTTCTTAGGCGATAGGGGTAGTCAAACCAAGGTTAGAGGTTCTTGAAATTCAAGAAAGAAGCGTCTAGAGTATTGTAATTGAATTTGTGTATGTAACAATACAAAGTTTTCAATATAGTGAAGAGAAATCTCCAAAGATAAGAAGGGGAGGCCTGGATGTAGTTTGCAAGTGGACCCGCAAACGAACCAGGATAAAAATCCTATTGTGCAAGTTGTTCTCTCTCAATCTCTTTTATAATTCAAGTTGTTTTAATTCGTGTATTAAGATGATATTTTGCATACTGCTACTTTGTCATATCCTTGTTAATTGTGCATAAAAATATATGTTGTATCTCTGCTTATTTGTTGGTAACTTGTTGTGCAAGAAGCCAATCTGCCATTATGTTTCTGATACGTGTTAATCGATTAAGCCAATTGGATAATCGATTACCTGAGCTGTTTTCCAGAACTAGGTTTTGGTACGAAAAACGGTAATTGATAACCGCTACACCTATTCAACTCCCCCTTCTAGGTGTGGCAAGACCACTGATACCTAACAATTGTGTTGGGAATAGAGTAGTTGGTGACCCTTGGAGACATTACTTTGAACTTTGCAAGATTGACTATGGATTTTAATGTCCAAGGCAGGAGAAATATGCTCCGAGGTTCTTCAAACAATGGTGTTAAAACCATGAAGAAGCACCAACTTGAGAAGGTTTTGACAGAAGGGGTTCAATTGTCTATGCTATAGTTGTATCATGTGGATGAAGGATTGTTGCAGTCCCTCACTACTCATGTAGAGCAACCTCCAATCTCATTTCACATTGTTCAGGTACTGGACAAGTTTGCTGATGGTTTTTAGGAACCTTCACAATTGCCTCCATGAGAGTTGGTCACAATCACAAAATTCCACTCTTATAAGGAACTAACCCAGTAAATAAGAGGCCCTATAGATATGCTAAGCACCAAAAGGACATTATTAATAACTTGGTGCATGATATGTTACATTATCGGATCATTCAAAATATTAGAAGTCATTATGCTAGCCTTGTGGTGTTGGTGAGCAAGAAGGATGGATCTTGGAGGCTATGTGTTGATTATAGAAAATTAAACAAGGGTACTATGAAATACAAATTTTCTATTCCATTGGTTGAAGTCCTTATGGATGAATTACATGGCTCAACATTTTTTTCTAAGATGGACGTAAGAGGTGGATATCATCAAGTCAGAATGGATTCATCTGATATTCACAAGACTGAATTTAGAACTCATGGAGACCATTATGAGTACCTAGTCATGCCATTTGCGCAGACAAATGCCCCAGCAACCTTCCAATGACTCACGAATGTTGTTTTCAGTAAGTTTCTTATGAAGTTTTTACTAGTTGTTTTGATGTTATCCTCATCTACACAAGACTTTGGTTGAACACTTAGATCATCTCACAAGAGTCTTGTTAGTGATGAAGAAAAACTTTTTGTTTGCTAAGAAATCTAAGTGGTATTTCGGAGTGGAAAGAGTTTAAAATCACAAAATTAGTAAAAACGAAAAAATAATAAAAGATTAGAAAGTTCCTTCTCTAAGAAAGATTTTTCGCTATTTCTTAAATAATTACAGGTATTGTATATCTTTTTAGGAACGTATTTTTTTCTCTAATAAGTTTTTTGATATTCTAACACTTTACATAAGAATTCTTCTATATCAAACCTCTCAAGTCTTTAGTTCTCAACCAAATATTCTTTTATTACTTAGTCTCTCTCCGCTCTAAGTCTCAACAAAGATTTTAATGTGTGACATTTGTCTACTCACTCTTTATGAGGCTATAAAGGTTTCAAGCCAGATGAGTCTACAACTCAATATATTAAAATAAACTAATATATACAAAATATTCTCTTAATTTTTTTCTATTTCTTTCTTGGTATGTATTTGCACGATAATATTCAAATGATATATTATTCTTTGGTTCGACACTACTCTTGAATCATTAGAGGTGATCATCTTATATGGTAGATCCTTCGGATTATCATAGAAGTTTAATTCAACGGTCTTCGACTAACTATTTTTTTAGGAATATAATTTAATTCAATATATTATGTTGAGCATGATATCCAGAAACATGTAATACAATGTATTTATTGAGTCTTGAAACTAGTTCAGAAGAACATTTAATGTGTGGGACCATTGTATCTAATATTTTCTTCTTAATTTTCTGAGAAGTTCTCTTTATTATTAATTTCGATCATAAAGTAGTGTAGCTTTGCTCATTATAAAGTTGTTTTTGGTTTTCCTTTCTGTATGATTCCGTTTTTAGATCATAAATTTTGTGTTCTAAAAAATACTATGTTTCTCTTACCAAGATAAATAGTATTTAATTGAAAAATAATTATTGAAGCAACAAACATTCTCTTTAAATATATGAGTTAATTGAAATAAATTCAAATGATTAAACAAATCAACAACACATAGAATTTTATGAGTAAAGATAAATACTAAGTTGTTTCTTTATATATTCTATTTGAGTCTAATTGATTTTTATTCTAGTTTGATATGATAAAATTGATTGAATTTGTAAAGTTTTTTTAGTGATTTTTTCAACTGATTTACTGATGTTTGATAATCAACTTTATACTTACATCATTAATAATTTGATATGCATAATAATCTTGAATTTGCTTCTTTAAAATGAATTAATAATCTTTAAGATAAATTGGTTGAAAATGGAAGATACATTGTTTATTCATTAGTTTATCTTCATTTGAAATTAGCAATACAACTATAGAAAAAAAAATTTCATTTACAAAAATTGTGAAAAATATGTTACTTAATTAAATGGAAGATGCATGAATGAATGATTGCCTACTGATTTATATTTAGCGAAAATGTCCAACAACGTTGACAACAAATAATCATTTAACGATTCAAAATGTAAAACCACATAGATATTAATTATAAAATATGTAATTTATTGATCAAATATATTTAAAATTTATATTTTTCACATTAATATTTTCATCTTCTTATAATTGATGATATTTATTATTTTAATTTTTAAATATGTGACTAGTCTTACCGACGAAAGTGGAAAGATTAGGGAATTCCTAAAAACTGATTACAGTCTTTAGCTCAAGTCTGAATCCATTTTGAAACCTGAGGCATTTGCTCTTTCCTTTTGAGTTTTGCTTGAATAGCTCTATTTTTTGCAGCTAGATTGCATAAACAGTGTTGCACATAGCAGGATTCCTAATACACCAAAGTGGCTGAATAGGCTCAGCCCATATACCTCTATTAACCATTCTGCTTCTCCATTCATTCAATCTATCTGTGGCTTCACCATATCTCTTCCTACCCCTTTCGTCGCGGTTTCCGGACCACAATGTCTCAGCCATTGCAGCAGTTCTAGGCCAAAGTCTTGCATCCAAAACAGTTGGGTCAGCTTGTTCTGACCACAATGCCACTTCCCCACCCAGAACCAATTTTGCTTCTTCATCACTCAACCCATATGCTATATCATAATTGTATATGGTTTGCCATGTCTTAAAGGGTCCACACCAAGAGCCACCATTAGTTGAGTCACTCCCAGTTGTTTGATTGTCATAGGCACTATTATTACCAACAAAAGTACCATGCCCACAATCCAGATAGTAGAAGTCTGCCGACGACACAATGGCTCGGTATCCGGAAGAAACTATCCTTTTAGTGTTATCATGTCCATTGTTCCATGTCTGCAAAACAACATGCTCTTTAGGGAGAACTGTGGATGGCACATGGACTATACCATCTAACAAAACATCTTCCCAATATACGGCAGTGCGGTTGAGGGACAAAATGTAAGGGAGAGTGTTGTTGATAAATGTTTCAAGAACTTGGCTGAGAGTTCCACCATTTGATAGGTATTTCTGAATTGTAGGATCAGTTTTCCAGCAACCTGGTGTGATCTCATCAGCACCTGAGTGGTAAAATGGTTCCGGGAACAATTTCGTCACATCATGTATGACATTCTTTAGAACTTGGTAGGTCTTGGGGTTTAAGGGGTTCAAATGACCTGTTCCGGGTTCTGATGCAAGCCTATCTGACCATTCACCTGGCCACCAGAACATGTTGGCACAAGTTACAATCTCCGGATAGGCTAAAGCCCATGACCCTGTATGCCCTGCCAATATGTCGAACTTATTAGTCAGTGATCATAATTCTCAGAATCACTGTCTTGTAAAGCTGAATTATGTGAGAGAGGAAAAGGAAGCTATGCTTTTCAATCAGAATATAGTAATATTGTGCAAAAGCATTATTTCCAACATGGACATTAAACACAAGGCCTAATTAATTTGTTGATCGGTCTAATGATTACAATATCGATAAGTGATTTTCTGTTTCTTTCTATATGAAGTTCTAACTTCAAAGAATTTGGCATTCTCATTTTAGGTTGCAGCCCAAGATCCTTTATGCTTTGCCAACATACACTTCATCTCAATCACCAATTACAATAACTCTAGAACCATTACTTCGTAATTCTTGATTATGCTAATCTAAAACCGATTAACTAAAACAGTCAAAGGAGACTGGAAGTCTTCTTTTACTTCGGTATAGAAGGAAATGAAAACAAAAGACCAATTCTTAACAAAGTTCATGAATTATCAGGAGAAAAACTAAGGATCAAACCAGTAGGAAGAGCCTGGATTCCGGAAGTATCACAATCACAATTGTGGCCATATCAACCATGGTTTTCCTCAACTATTCTTAACTATGGTATATACAACATAACACTGAGGGCAATTTAAAATCCCTCATATCTTGAGGTAATGCGTATGTTATAATATGGTTATGTGTATGTCTCTCAACTACTAATTGGCTGGCAGACAATACATCTCTCAAAACAACGAAATTGTTACTTACAACTGGGAAAGAACTCCGTTGTCTCTATCTTGTGTAAATAAGCCTTTCAACCAGCAAGGCGTTGATCTAGTGGTGTAAGGCCTCACTGGATTTCAGGTCGACCAAAATGTCACAGGTTCGTTTCCTAAGAGAGATACTTGTTGGGAGGGGCAGCCACGCATCCAGTATTTATATAATTAGAGTCAAACTCAGACAGCACCCTTAGTATATACTCTATTTTGAAATATGGAATACTTCACTATCCACTACTCCACTAGTACTCACATCAACAAAAAATGTCTATAAAGGGTGTCTAATCAATTATTCAAAAAGTTGTTTTTTTCCTATAAAATTAAAGTAGATTCCTTAAACTCAAATGCCATGGAATTAAAATTGAGTTACTAACCAGGTGAGTCAATTTCAGGCATAACACGAACCCCATGATCAAGACCAAACTCAACAACCCTTTTAACATCTTGAACACTGTACACCATATCAGGCCCATAAGCCCCTTCCTCAGCCAAACCAGGCTCTGAAGGCAACACAAGAGGAAAAGAATGTGAATCAGTCACATGCCAATGAAACACATTAACCTTATTCATGCTCATAGCTTCTATAGTCCTCAAAACATCCTTAACAGGATAGTAGTTCCTCGACGTATCCAACATGACACCACGGTGCATGTATAGGGGCGCATCCCATACATGCACCCCAACAGCCACGTGGGACGGGTGGCCCCACACTAGCTGAGAGAATGTCTCCAGGCCCCTCATGGCGCCCCACGCGGTTTTCGCGTGGAGCATGGCATGAGGGGTCGCGGAGGTGATGGTTAGTGTGTAGGACTCGTCCACCCCGTGGTGTAGTGGGGTGGTAGGGTTGGAGATGGAAATTTTGAGGGAGTGGAGAGGAGGGAGGGTGGTGGTGAGGTTGGTTAAGGGGATGAGGGGACGGTGGTGCTCGGTTTTGATGAGGTGGTGGTAACGGGTTATGGCGGCGGAGAGGTGTTTGTTGTGGTGGTGGTGGTTGGTGGTGATGGTGAATGAAGGGGAAAGGAGAGTGACTTGGTGAGGTGGGAGCCATGTGAAGTTTCTTGGTTTTGGCCACAAGTTGATGGAAGGATGAGTAGGAGTGGATTGTGCTATTTGGGAATTTATTAGACATAGAATTAATGATAATGTTGATTGTAGTAACATCATTGGATTTGGAGCATGAGACATGTTTTTTTGTGTTTGCACTATTTGCATTTGTTGGCTTGATTTGCGGTGCTGGGTGGACTCTCATTTTATATGGCTCGTGGATGATGGAGAAAGGGTAATAATTTCAATATGTGGGTTTATTGGATTGAAATCTTAGAGGAGTGGTTGCTCTCAAAAAGTCTTCTTTTTTAAAAGAATATAATACAATGCTGTAAAATAGTAACCCGGTTCAACCGAAAAACCGGTGAACCGAACCCTTAATCAGTATGGTACAGATGTTGAACGGTCAAGTATCAAAACTGATCAAAACTGGTCAAAAACTGGTCAAACTGGTGAACTGGTCGGTATTTGACTAAATTGGCCGGTTTATACACATTTTCATTTTGATAAAAAAACTTAAAAACTCATTACAAGGTGACCTATCTTTCCAATCACTCTTCAACATTTCAAAGCACATGCTTTCAAGGCATACTTAGATTACACATTTTGGTTCCTAACATTCATGTGTAATTTCAGCGACATTTGTGTAATCTTTGAGTACTGTCTGAAGATAGGATTTGGTGGAAAAATATAATATTGATATGAGACAACTTTGACTCCTTGGTTTAAAACTCCAAATTTATTTGTTTTGTAGAGTGATTTGTGAACATGTGTCATTTATTTATATTTTGTGATTGTTAAGCGATATTTTTGAATTGATATATGTTTTGTAATTTAGACTTTGAATTTGTTAAAGACTTAAAGTTGTTTGTTTATGTGAATTTTGAGTAGATTATAAATATGAATTATAAATTTGATACTGATTGAACCACTGTACCACTATACCAGTACCCTGATCGATTTGATAACCAGTACAGTTTTAACAACACTGATATAATATAAGAGAAAAATGTATATATGCAGTATAAAAGTTTTTTATTTGTCAATATATTATCTATTATTTACTTTTGATCATTATTAACTTTGAAGTAAAAATAATACAAATAAATAATAAATGATTTAGTTATCGCATATAAATCTTTACACTATTAATATATTACATTAATAATGACTTTTTTAAAAGGTTGATGGGTGGACATCTGCTGTCCTACAATAGTGTATCACTTATGTGCCACTACTTGTGATTGGTCAAAAAAATAATTAATTATTAAATTTTTTATTTAAATATATTTTTTCAACCAATCACAATTAGTGACACTCTTTACGGGACAACAGATGTGTTCTCAAGGTTGATATAATCAAGATTTTAACGTTAGGATTGGAGACAGTATGATTTGAGCTCATGGGATGAATTCATAATAATAAATTATAAAATTTGAATAGAATATATGATCTTTTTTAGTAACGTTGAAAGACATAGGATTCAGAAAAAAGATAACATAGAAATGTTTAGTTTTTCATTAAAAATGTAGAATCTAATACAAAATTTTCAATATTTTAAAAGCTCATTAGATGTAGCCTCATGTTCCCCGAGCAACATTTCTCCAAATATGTTGGGTTTCTAAAAATAGGTTCAAAAATTATTTCCTTTCATTAGTCGTAATGATGAAGATGGACATTCATCTATTTGGTTCAATTGGAAATTCATCAAATGATATTGACATGGTGAAAATTGAATAATTTACTTCTATTTTGAGGGTCATTACCATTACATGCAAAATCTT
Source organism: Lupinus angustifolius (assembly GCF_001865875.1). Classification (NCBI taxonomy): domain Eukaryota; kingdom Viridiplantae; phylum Streptophyta; class Magnoliopsida; order Fabales; family Fabaceae; genus Lupinus; species Lupinus angustifolius. The sequence goes on along the minus strand of NC_032017.1, from coordinate 2,045,080 downwards.
GTAAATCATATGGGACACCTTGAAATGGAGCTAAAAATTGTTGCCAATAAGGAAATTCACAATCCATTAGAAAATATTTACCTCATTAAAATATAAAATTAAAGCTTCAAATTATTATGTAACTGAAATTTGAGTAACAGGTTACATGAGTTAGAATCAGTTATCCAACAAATTTTGAATTGGAGTAACAAATTACTCAAATTTGAGTAACTGATTACTCTAAGTGAATTTTAATTCACCGTCGGACAAAAAGTTTGAGTAACCGATTACTCAAGTGAATAACCGATTACTCAATGTAATTTTTCAAAACGTTGTGTACCCACTTGCTATAATCGGTTACTGAGAGCTGTTACATCAGTTTTTCAGATTTGAAACTCAAGGATTTTCATCCCAAACGAAATGTCTTCATTCCAAACAACTCTTTCATAACTCTTTCACACTTTTCTCACAACTTTCCTACACTTTTCTGAAATAGTTTTCTGCACTTCTAGCAACTTGAAGTCAAACTTTCAAAGTTATTTTTCTGAGTTGCTTGAAGTAAAGTGTTTTAAAGTTTTGTAAACTTAAAGAGCATTATTAATAACTATACAAAAGAGTTGATTGGATTGCAAGTGTTATTATATTTCATATTTGTAAAGGCAATCCAAGTCATCATTGTAATTCTTGATTCATTGTAATTACTTTCTTTCAAAAGGGTGTGAATAGAAAGGGGATAGAGTTACTTGGAAACGTGTTTTCCAATGGTATAAGTATTAGTGAGTGTGTAAGATACATAGAGATCTCGGGGTGAGATATTGTAATTACAACTCATAATATTTAGTGGAAAATCTCTTGTGCTGCAAGAGTACTCGACGTAGCCTTCGGTGGACAAGAAGGTGAACCAGTATAAAAACATATGTGTACTCTCTTCTCCCTTACCTCTTTGATTTATTCTTCTTTATTTTCTGCAATATTATCTGTTGCACTTTAACTCTTCATTTTGCAGAAAAAGTGGTCATAATTTCTAGTCAACTAATTCACCCCCTAGTTGCAATCTCAGTCTTACAATTGGCACCAAAGCTATTTTTGAGTAAGATATTCTCAAATTTGACTCTATATCAAAGATGGCATCAAGATCATTCCTAGGAGAAGGTTCCAACATCAACTGCCCTTCAAGCTTGTTGGAGAGTGCTATGATTTCTGGAAAACAGAATGAGAATCTTCATAGAATATCAAGACTTAGATATATGGGACTAAATAGAAGAAGGTCCATTCATACCATACATGATTGTTAATGGGGTTAAACAGCCAAAACCAAAATGTTCATGGACAGTTGAAGATAAGAAGAAAGTGTAATACGACCTTAAAGCCAAAAACATTCTTGTGTCGGCTCTAGAAGAAAAAGAATTCCTTAGAGTGTCAAGTTGCAAAACGTCGAAAGAAATTTGGGACACTCTAGAAAGGATACATGGAGCCAAAGAAGTACAAAAGTCTACAACAAATATGAAAAATCAACATCGAAGCAAAAATCTACATCCTCTATATGCAAAAAAAAAAAAAACAAATCATCTTGAATGTGCTTGTCCAGCCCTACAAAAGCATCATACTTTCAAAAGAAAGAAGGACAAGAACCGTAGAAGAATTAATGTTATATCAGAAGATAAATATGATGGTTCAAATGCAGAACTCAAAATTAAGGAACAATCACATATTTCATTGATGACTTCACACAATTCAAATGACGAATATGAGGTTAGTAACTCTAAACCAAATGATACTTTTTCATATGATGAGTTACAAAATGCTTTCAATGATTTACATCAAGAATATGTTAAGCTTTCCAAACTTTTCCTAAAACAGAAAAATGAAATTTTTATTTTGGAAAGCCATAACAAAGTTCTAAAGAAAGATATTGAAAAACCCACTTCTTCCTCATGTCAAAAATGTGTTGCTCTTGAAACTAAAGTTTCAATATTAAGTATTGAACTTAATAAACTCAACAAGAGCAATCACAATTTAGACAAGATCATAAAATTCCAAAAGACATTCAACAGATTGTAGAGGTCTTGGCTATATAAATAGTCGTGTGACTAAAAATGGGAATGTCTTAGGAAAAACAATCGTGAGAAGCACTATAATGTTTCATAAAGAAAGTGTCCATACTAATCCTATTTTTAAAATAAAATCTTGGGCGCGTAAACATCTACCCACTTGTTCTTACTGTGATAAAATTGGTCACACACCTAACACTTGTCATATTAGAAAATATAGTGTGTCATTTGGCCAATACAAATGTATAGAAAAAGGTGCTAACCCTACATGACCCAAATCACATTGGGTACCTAGAAAATCTTTTTAATTTGTTTTGTAGGAAAATTTGAGAGTCGCCTACAACTTATGGTACTTGGATAGCGGTTGCTCAAAACATATGACGGGCGATAGAAAGAAATTCTCTGTCCTCACTCCAAGGGACAAAGGATATATCACTTATGGTGATAACAACAAAGGAAAAATTCTTGGAGTTAGTAGAATCGATAAGCCACCCTCAACAACTATAGAAGGTGTACTATATGTTGAAGGACTCAAGCACAACCTTCTAAGCATAAGTCAATTATGTGACAAATGCTTCCATGTGGCATTCTACCCAGATAAGTGCATCATTTAAAGTAAGGATTCTAATAATTCTAAACTTATTGGTAAGAGAATAAATAATATATATA
>NC_032017.1:2041668-2042281 GCF_001865875.1 Lupinus angustifolius | reverse complement strand
CCCCATGGGCAGGTGGGCCCATGGGTGTGCTAGGGTTTGTAATCCTTATTCTCTAATAATATCTTGGCAGCCACTCAGCGCTCCCGGAGATGTAGGCACAATTGGCTGAACCCCGTTAACAAATTCTCTTGTTTCTTCTCTTATATTTATTCTATGCCTTTATTTGATTGTTTGTGGCCAACGCTGCACAACGATCGCTTCCGTTGCACCAAAAATTGGTATCAGAGCCAATTGGTAGTTAGCTCTTAGCCTAGACGTCAGATAATGACTAAAGAGGGTGAAGGCGTGATGGCTAGACAAGGTGCGTCAAAGGTAATGGCAAAGATAGAGTAGATGAGTTGAAGGAGAAGGAAACATGGTGGAACTGTGGTGTGGGCGTTGTATGTGTTGATCCAGAACCCATATTGGGTTATGATCAAGGTGGAGATAAAGACTCATGTGTTGAGTTAGATGCTGACAATATCTCTCTAAATGTTGAGAGAATGTTCTCATTGGAGATGAGAAAGAGAATATCGTAATGGCGTGTGTGAGACGTCATAGTGAAAAATATTAATTGTTAGCAGATCCACAAAAGCACAAAGGCGATGGCTGACTTTGATGTAGGGTGTGACAT
>NC_032017.1:2041341-2041568 GCF_001865875.1 Lupinus angustifolius | reverse complement strand
AAAGACTTCCTAGCAATAGGTGGCTAGGCGGCGTGTTCCATTTGATGGCGGTATGGGAAGCTTCACTACAAGTTTGGAGAGCTAGGCTCTTTATAACATCGTCAATGATACTCAGAAGGTCTATGCTGTAGGGGAGCAATTAAAGAGAATTAGACATTGAACAAGGTGGAGTCATATATTCGCTAAGGTGGAGATTCTTTTGTAGATTTCCTAAGGAGCGATATATT
>NC_032017.1:1994730-2041241 GCF_001865875.1 Lupinus angustifolius | reverse complement strand
TTAGAGATGTTTGAAATATGTTATTATATGAAGTCCCACATTGCCTAGAATTAGAATAGAGTAGAATATCAATATTATATATTGGACTCAAGTCCCTTGTTATAATGTGCACCAGATATAAGCACCTAATAGAAACACCTCATGGGCAGGTGGGCCCATGGGTGTGCTAGGGTTTGTAATCCTTATTCTCTAATAATATCTTGGTAGCCACTCAGCGCTCCTGGGGATGTAGGCACAATTGGCTGAACCTCGTTAACAAATTCTCTTGTTTCTTCTCTTATATTTATTCTATGCTTTTATTTGATTGTTTGTGGCCAATGCTGCGCAACGATCGCTTCCATTGCACCAACAGACATAGATGCATCTTTACCAATAACATGTTTATTTGCAAATGATAATCATGATGCACGTCTATGGTATAAGAGAAGTGCTCATATTCATATAGACCATTTGAACAAACTTATAAAGAAAGACTTAGTTGTTGGTTTACCAAAAATGAAGTTTGTTAAAGACATGCTATGTAGTGTTTGTCAAATGGGCAAACAAACAAAAACTTCTTCCAAACCAAAGCATGTGGTTTCTTCTGATAGACTATTGTAGTTACTACATATGGACTTATTTGACCCCTCAAGGACAAAACGTTATGGTGGTAACTACTATGCCTTCATTATAGTGGATGATTTTTCGAGCTACACTTGGACTCTATTCTTAGTGCATAAGAATTAGGCATTCAAAGCCTTTAGCATTTATACTAAAAGAGTACAAAATGAAAAATCACTTAAAATCGTTGATATAAGAAGTGATCATGGGGGAGAATTTCAAAACTCTTCTTTTGAAGAACTCTGTGATGATCTTGGTATCAATCACAACTTTTCTGCTCCTAGAACACCACAACAAAATAATGTTGTAGAGAGAAAGAATAGGTCTTTAGAAGAACTAGCTCGAACAGTGTTGAATGAAACTAACCTCCAAAAATATTTCTAGGAGATGTAGTAAGTACTGCTTGTTATGTTTCGAACCGAGTTCTCATAAGACCGATTCTCAAGAAAACTCCCTATGAACTCTTTAAAAGTAGAAAACTAAACATTTCTCATTTGCATGTATTTGGTTGTAAATGTTTTGTTCTAAATAATGGAAATGATAACTTGGGCAAGTTTGATGTAAAAGCAGATGAATGCATCTTCCTAGGCTACTCTCTTACGAGTAAAGCTTACAATTTTTTTAATAAAAGATCACTAGCCATGGAAGAATCTGTTCATGTATCTTTTGATGAAACCAATGTTGAGATAAAACATGTGATAACTCCTGATGAGGAGGAACTGTCAAGTACTTCTTCAAATGAAATTTCTATTATTGAATCTACAACTGATACTGAGCAATTAAAAAGGAATGATAGCCTACCATCTCAAGAGCAGCATACTCATTCAGATTTACCAAAAGAGTGGAGAACTCATTGATACCATCCAATTGACAATATTATTACTGAATTAAATACGGGTATCACAACCCGACGAATGCTTGATAAAGCTTATCTTAACATGGCCTTCGTCTCTCAAATCGAACCCTCCAATATTGATGAAGCAATCGAGGATGAACACTGGATTCTTGTTATGCAGGAAGAATTAAACCAGTTTGAGAGAAACGAAGTTTGAGAACTTGTTCGTAGACCTACAAATAGGCATGTTATTGGAACTCGGTGGGTATTTAGAAATAAATCTAATGAAAATGATATTATAGTTAGAAATAAAGCTAGATTAGTAGCCCCAGAATACAACCAGGAAAAAGGTATCGATTTTGATGAAACCTTTGCTCTGGTCGCTAGACTTGAAGCTATTAGGCTATTACTTGCATATGCTTGCTCTTTGAATTTTCAGTTATATCAAATGGATGTAAAGATTGTTTTCCTCAACGACTACATTCAAGAAGAAATGTTTGTTGAACAACCTCCTGGTTTTGAAGATTACAAACATCCTTCTTATGTCTACAAATTAAAGAAAGCTCTCTATGGCTTAAAGCAAGCTCCTCACGCATGGTATGATCGTGTAACTAAATTTCTACTTAAAAAAAGTTTCACATTAAAAAAATTAAAAAAAACAAAATTTCAAGAATGTCATAGAATTTCAAAGTCTAAGTTTGACAATATTTTTGAAAGAACACCATAGTATCTAAGTCCAACAATGTAATGACATTTTAACATCCAAGTTCGACAATAGTGACAAGCGAACATTTTGGAGCCTAAGTCGAATAACATAATTACATTTCAGCCTCTATGTCGAATATACTTTTGAGAGAACATTTTGGTATCTATGTCAAACAACATCCTAAAATTTATGCGTCTAAATTCGACAATATTTTTTGAAAGAACATGCTAACGTCTACGTCGATCAAGATAATAACATTTCAACATCTAAGTCTCATAATACTTTTGATGAAATGTTCTCCCATTGACATCCAACAATTAATAATATTTTGGTTTCTATGTTGCATCGAAGCCCCACAATGTCATTACATTTTAGCGTCTAAGTCTGACAATGCCTTTGAAAGTAAATATTTTTAATAAACATTTTAAAATGTTTATGAGGGAGGTCACGCTCCGTGTCATATATTTCCTCCTGACATGGGTTGAAAGGTAGCCACATTCATTAGTGCAGCCTTTTAACCCTATTAATTAATTATTCAAAAAGGTTTTATCAATTAATTTTAAAAATTATCTTTTAATTATATAATTAAGAAAAATTAATCTGTGGATTTAATAGTAAGATCACACATCTTGTCAATATTTTGTCCAATGTCTGAAGAACAGTCATTAATATCATCTCTGCCATCTCCAAAGTAGAAAGGTGATTTACGACCAATGTTGTCTCTTTTCTATTAATTTTCTTTCAATTAATTAAACTAACTTTTAATAAAAATGAGTATTAATATAATTTTTGTTTGTTAAATTAAATTGAGAGTTGAATAAAAATTGAAATTAGTATTATCTCTTTCCTTTCTACTGAGGTTGAGAAGTGTGACCATCATTAGTACTACCTCTATTATCTCCAACAGTATGGAGGGAAGTTTATGATATATTTCTTTTCTTTCAACCTCAATTAATTATAATTAAACCAACGTATCAAAAGTATATACTTATAATTGATAGTCATTAGGTAGTTAGCCTTTTTTATTCATAAATCCTAGTCTTAGGGATGTCCTATTCTTAAGGTTAGTTATTTTCATTTTTCCATGTACTGTGCCAGGAAATGTGGTTTTTCTGTTTCTGCTTCTATTCGTGTAAAAGGCTATAAAATGCCTTATGTTTGCTAAAGAATAAAGACAGTAAATTCTCTTCTTTTAAGCATTGTTTCATTCCAGTTTCTACATTTGGCATTAGAGCTTCGCAATGGGCCTGATTGTGAGTTACAAAGATTGCGTGTGAGAGTCTACAAATAGAATGGCAGACAAGTTTATGCAACGAGCTATTCTAAGATTTGATGGTCACTATGATCATTGGTCAATGATGATGGAAATTTTTTTTGAAAAGCAAAGAACTGTGGAGTCTTATCGAAGAAGGAATTCTGGTGTCAGCAATTGGAACTGCACCAACAAGTGAAGCACAAAGAAGAAGCATGGGCGAAGGTAAGCTCAAGGACTTGAAGGTTAAGAATTTTCTATTTCAGGCCATTGATAGAGAAATTCTGGAAACAATTCTTGACAAGGGGACATCAAAAGCAATTTGGGTATCAATGAGGCAGAAGTACCAAGGTTCCACAAGGGTAAAGAGGGCACAACTTCAAGCTCTGAGGAAAGAATTTGAGCTACTTACCATGAAAGAAGGAGAGAAGATAGACAACTTTTTGGGAAGAACTCTTAGTGTGGTAAACAAGATGAAATCAAATGGTGAAAACATAGAGCAAAGTATGGTAGTCAGTAAGATACTCAGATCATTGACTTCTAAATTTAACTATGTTGTATGTTCAATAGAGGAATCCAATGATTTGAGTACCTTAACCATTGATGAACTCAATTGAAGTCTTCTTGTTCATGAACAAAGGATGCAGGAACCTCAAGTAGAAGAACAGGTGCTGAAAGTTACTTATGATGATAGAGCTGGAAGATGAAGATGAGGAAGATCTTTCTCCTGAGGTGGAAGAGGAAGAGGACGTGAAAGACAGTTCCAAAATAAAGCTATTATTGAATGCTTCAAGTGTCATAAGCTTGGACACTTTCAGTATGAATGTCCAGAATGGGAGAAAAAGGCAAACTATGCAGAGGCAGAAGAAGAAGAGGAACTCTTGCTGATGTCACACATGGATCTGCACCAAACTAAGAAGGAGGAAATCTGGTTTTTGGATTCAGGATGCAGCAACCACATGACAGGAAACAAAGGTTGGTTCTCTAATTTAGAAGAAGGCATGTGTCAAACTGTAAAATTAGGGAACAATATGACAATGAATGTGATAGCAAAAGGAAGTGTTCGAATGCAAGTTGATGGTGTCACTTAAGTAGTTTCAGATGTCTATTTTGTTCATGAGCTTAAGAACAATCTTCTTAGCTTAGGACAACTTCAAGAAAAGGGATTGGCAATTTTGATTCAGAATGGAACATGTAAAGTATTTCACTCTGACAAGGGCCTAATCATGCAAACTAACATGAGTGGAAACAGAATGTTTTATGTGTCAGCCACTGCAGCACCAAGGGAGACCATGTGTCTACAAACTGAGCTAAAGAAAGAGGTCGGTGAACACGTAAATCTTGGATTTATGGATGACTTCACACGTAAAACTTGGATTTATTTCTTGCATGAGAAATCTGAAGCATTCCAAAACTTCAAGAATTACAAAGTAAGTGTTGAAAAAGAAGTCGGTGAACACATTGCCTGCTTAAGAACAGATAGAGGTGGTGAATTCACCTCGCATGAGTTTGAAGAATTTTGCAAAACTCAAGGCATTAGAAGGAAATTAATAGTAGCTTATACTCCTCAGCAAAACGGAGTTGCTGAGAGAAAAAATAGGACAATCATGAATGGTGTGAGGTCTGTATTGAATGAAAGACAAGTTCCAAAGGCATTTTGGGCAGAAGCTGCGAAATGGTGTGTGCATGTACAAAATCGAAGCCCAACCTCAGCAATTGAGAACACAACTCTAGAAGAAGCGTGGAGCACTATAAAACCTACAGTGAAGCATTTTCGAGTCTTCGGGTGTGTGGCTCATGTTCATATTCCAGATCAAAGAAGAACCAAACTTGAGGATAAGAGTAAGGTATGTGTTTTCTTAGGAATTAGTGATCAATCAAAAGCTTACAAACTACTTGATCCTATTTCCAAGAAAACTATTGTAAGTAGAGATGTAGTGTTTGAGGAAGAAAGAAGCTGGGATTGGAGAAAAACAAATGAAGAAAGAAAAGCTGATGTGTTGGTATGTGAAGATGAAGAAGACTACTTTGAAGAAGAAGAAGCTGAGAGTGAAGAAGAAACTGAGCCAAACGAAAATGAAGATGGTGAAGGAAGATCAATTGGAATCAGATCACCTGAAATTAATGAAAACTATGCTGATCAAGAAAGTTTAGTTCAAGGGAGGGCTTCAAGAACCACAAAAGAACCAGCATGGATGACAGATTATGTAACAGGGCCTGATTTGGATGAAGAAGAAAATCTCATGATGTTGATGGCTGAAAGTGAAAATGATCCAATCTCATTCCAGGAAGCACACAGAAGCACAAAGTGGCAAGAGGCAATGACAACTGAGATGAAGGCTATAGAAAAAAAAACACATGGGAGCTAACAGAGCTACCAAAAGGAGTCAAACCAATTAGAGTTAAGTGGATTTTCAAAACCAAACTCAATGAAAGTGGAGAAGTAGAAAAACACAAAGCAAGATTAGTGGCAAAAGGATATGCACAACAATATGGAATAGACTACACAGAAGTCTTTGCACCAGTGGCTAGACTCGATACTATACGTCTAATTATTGCACTTGCAGCTCAATATGAATGGGAAATATATCAACTTGATGTGAAGAGTGCATTTCTTCATGGAGAACTTAAAGAATGAGTCTTCGTTGATCAACCAGAAGGATTCATCAAAAAAGGGAAAAGAAGACAAAGTCTACAGGTTGAAGAAAGCATTGTATGGCCTTAAACATACATCTAGGGCTTGGTACAGCAAGATAGAGACATATTTTACTCGTGAAGGGTTTGAAAAATGTTCCAGTGATCACACCTTATTCACCAAGAAAGAAGGAAACAATACACTCATTGTTAGTCTTTATGTAGATGATCTCATCTTTACTGGAGGCAATAAGAGTATATGTGATAAATTCAAAAGCTCAATGATGAAAGAATTTGACATGTCTGACTTGGGAAAGATGAAATATTTCCTAGGCATTGAAGTAATACAAAGTAAAGTTGGAATATTTATCTGCCAAAGAAGGTATGCACAAGAAGTTCTTGAACGATTCAGCATGGGAAGCTGCAACTCTGTGAACAATCCTATTGTACTTGGAACACGATTGTCAAAACATGAGGCAGGAGCAGTTGGAAGTCTCATGTACCTCACGGCCACTAGACCAGATTTAATGTATGGAGTAAGCTTGATTAGTAGATTCATGGCAAATCCAAAATCATCCCATTGGCTTGTAGCAAAAAGGATTTTAAGATATATAAGAGGAACTACTAATCTTGGCATACTGTACAAAAGAGGGAGAGGAAATGCAGGACTTGTAACTTATACAGATAGCAATTATGCTGGAGATTTGGATGATAGGAAGAGCACTTCAGGTTTTATTTTCATTATGGGATCTGGAGCAATTTCATGGGCCTCGAAGAAACAGCCAGTAATGAGCTTATCAACCACAGAAGCTGAGTATATTGCAGTTGCACTGTGTGCTTGTCAATGTGTATGGCTTAGAAGAATCTTGGAGCAACTTGGAGCTGAAGAAAAAGGAAGCACAGAGATTCTTTGTGACAACAATTCTACAATTCAGTTGTCTAAAAATTCAGCTTTCCATGGACGAAGCAAACACATTGGAGTTAGATTTCATTTTCTCAGGGATCTGGTAAGTGATGGAGCTGTGAAACTGAATTTCTACAGCTCTGCAGAGCAGATTGCAGACATAATGACAAAGCCTCTCAAGTTGGAGCAATTTGTGAAGCTTCAAGGGATGCTTGGAGTAATTGATGCAGCTGAAGTTTAAGCTCAATGCAGATGCATTAGCTTAAGGAAGGGAATGATAGTCATTAGGTAGTTAGTCTTTGTTATTCATAAATCCTAGTCTTAGGGATGTGCTATTCTTAAGGTTAGTTATTTTCATTTTTCCATGTACTGTGCCAGGAAATGTGGCTTTTCTATTTCTGCTTCTGTTCGTGTAAAAGGCTATAAAATGCCTTATGTTTGCTAAAGAATAAAGACAGTGAATTCTCTTCTTTTAAGCATTGTTTCATTCCAGTTTCTACAATAAATATGTCGTCTTGATTTTCCTATTACGTCTAGAGATATATTTGAGCAAAATAAACTTTGTGAGACACCCTAATAAAAATTATATTATTTCTTTAATAATTAAATATGTAATTGTACAAGTTTAGGGTATAAATTAAATCCAAGTAATTATTGAGTGTATTGTTTTAATAAAGATGAACAATATGTTAATATACTCTCCAATCTGTATGCTAATCTCAAGCTTAAAACCGTAGTTTAATAACCATACTTTCTAAAGTGGGAATAAAAGAGAGTTTTCTATATTTTGTTTACAAAATTGTAATAACAGCTCCAAATTATTTAGAAGAAGTTGGAATTCATTATTGCTCTTGCTAAGTTGTGTCTGTAAAAAATCATGTTCCCATGTATCAAGCCAATCAAACACTACCAACTAGCATAAAAAGTTACTTTATCATTTTGAGGTTTTTTTCTAAGTAGATGACAATTTCTCATTGAGTTGGGACACAATAGAATACAAAAAAGTGGGATAGATGATCCCCATTCATATATCAATAATAGGGCAGCAATATGCTTTTATCCAAAACACAACAAGAAAGCTAGCAATACAAACAGAAAAGGTATCTTACTAAAAAAAATAAATACTACTAAAAACTGAATAGAAAGAAACAGATTAGGAATCATCACAAACAAAAAGGTTAGAAGGGAAAGTGACGAAAATGTCACACAACTTTTTCAAAGTACCCTTTTATTATTTTAAAGGGATAAACAGAGAACCACAAGAATCAAGCAATGACAAGAGCCAAAAAGCAAAGCAGTGGATCCACTCCAAACCCAACAATTTCCCCATTATCATTTATCTCTTAATAAAGCAGACTTGAACAGTAACAACCACAACAAAACTTTGTTCTTTACCTACAATCACTTTTAGCCACAACCAGAGTTTTGAGCAGATCTTAGGTTGTTGAAACAACCAAACAACCAAAGATGGGACTCATTGTAGTAATCATGTGTGCTTTGTTTCTTTGGACATTGCAGACAATGGGGGTTTATGGAGATGCAGAGTTTTCAGGTATTTTCATTGCCTTTAATTGTTACTCTCTATTGCACCAAAAAAAATTTGTTACTCTATCATTTTTTATTTTGCTTGCTTCCTTCGATTTTGCCAGTTTTTTTTCCCTTCTTTTCATTGATTTAGATCTATGGATAAGAAATGGTGCACAACTATTGCAATGTTAGGTTTGAATAGTTTGTACAACTATTGAGACTATGAATTAAATATTATATATGAGAATAAAGTATCTAATCTTGTAAGAAGATAAATTATCTCATTCAACTATTAAAATTATGACACATGTATTATTTAAATTTTTTTACAATAATATTACATATGTCATACTTCTATTGTCTAGAGGAGAAAAATTATCTAATAAGCTTGGAAATATTACCAATGTCATACAAAAACATATATAAGTTGAGAAAATAATATAGTTTAAGAAATATTTATATATAGACATATGAATATGTATTTTTATCTTGAATAAATCATCTAAAAAATCAATTTTAGTTTAAATATTTTATTTTATGAGTAAATCCTTTTACCAAAGTTAGATATATTATTTATATGAAGACATTTTTTGTCTCCAAAAATTATCTTTTTATATATTGCTATTTACGATTGGTCATAAAAATACTTAATTATTAAAATTATTTTAATTTAACTATATTTTCTCAACTAATCACTAAGAATAACGCATAGAATAACATACTTTTTAAGATAAGATATATGCTCTCAATAATTATAATGTAACCATTAATATAGAATTCATCTATGAGGAAAGAATTTATAAGTCAAATTATTAGAAATTTTACAATTTCCTCATCTTATTGAAACTAAATTACAATGATTGGTGCATAAAATTGTAGACCAAAATATGCCCATCTACTGGTCCCAGCATAACTGTTTTTTACCATAGTGATGATTTAATATGTGACATTTTCATAAATTATTTAAAAATGAATGTAACTCCGTTCTATTTTTTCTCTTCTAACTTTATTTCTTTTATTTATGGAAATAACACTGTCGTAGTGTATTTTACCGTATGATGTATGAAATATAACTTTGGTCTTGGCATATTCTAGGGTTGAGGCCATTGAAAAATGTATGCATCTATAATTTATCAAAAACTTCTAACTATGTGAAATTTAATATAAAAGTTTGGACAGAAATATTCATTTATAATTTTTTTATTTGAATATTTAGCATCATCTTCCTTAATATAGGGATTAGGGACTTCCACAAAAACTAACGTCCTAAGCCAATAACTCTTAAACTAATAATATGTATGTGTAATCTTAAGACAAAATATTAAGAGTTCAATTATTGGGACCAACACTTATTAGAAAAAACATCTATATATCCAAAAAAATATCGGTTTTTTACCCAAAAATATAAAAAATACTCTGAGTACCAAAAAAAATAACTCCTAAACTGGTACATGTTTTATTCTCAGTTTCTCACAGAAGACTAACACTAAGAACTCATGGAATCTCATCCAACTTTTGTCTTTACTACCAACTCATTTAAAGATATCTCGTGTTAAATAAAATTTATCAACTTAGGCTTTGATATAAACTAATAATTTAGATTAAAAAATAATATTTAACATACATAATAACTCGAAAGCTACAATAATTCACTAGTTATTTTCTATAGCATATTTAATTTATATAAATACAATAATTTATTTAAAAGATTATATTAAAAAATACTTTTTATAACTTATATAAAAATCTTCATATAATGTAGCTTTTATAAAAGAATCAGAAAATAACAAGAATAAAATATCTCATCTTAATATAAAATAACCAATACAGGTACATTTATCTGAGTTTAAGTGTTGTCATCTGAATTTTTTTCTTTTATCATTTTTTGGTAAATTTCTCCCTCTTTTGGCAAATTGGATTTTCATCTGTACGTTTAGTTCTAACTATGGAACTTATATCCGTGCTTGGCAAAGATCTAAGTTTTCTATCCTTAACTAAATTAAAAAACTCACTTACTTGAACTTTTAGAGATTCAATTATCCAAAACATTACGTGTTTCCTTATCAAGAATGTTCTTGCAGTACATGCAAAAGAAATTAGCAGAACCGTTGTCATATAAAGGATATTAAGATGTTTTTGTTCAACTTTTGATTGTTCTAATAGGGGAATGAATGAAGCGAAAACAATTCTTATATAAAAACTATGAGAACAATCAATCTGAGCCTTACAACCAGTCATAGATGATTAAACTTAAAAGTTAGTTATTGATCACATGATAGTCATGCATATATCATTTAATCTTGTCCATAGTAAGTTTTTCATTTCTCACGATAACACATTGTTCTCACATGAGTCGATCCAATTTTACTAGTTAATATAATGGACATAGCTAACCATTCACATAACCACACATAACAGAGCACCCTGTTTTGCATGTTTTCCTTCCTCTGTTCATATAAGTGCAGCACATACAATGATTATGATAATTTTAAAACCACCACGGGATATTCCATTTATAACAAGGTTAAAAGGTATTATACATTAAAATGAGGGTTCATGAAGCTTCCACTTAGTGGAGCAATCTTACTTTTGCATGTAGAAAGGTTATTTTCAATATTTGAATCCGTAACCTTATGGTTACCAAGTAGCATTCTTATCGTTGTGCTAGTGGATTTTCGTTAAAGAAGATTATTACTTTATTTATTGAGAGTATAAAAGAAATTTATAAAAAAAATTTATTTTCACAAAAGTTACATCTTAAAATAGATTTATATATACTTGGTGTTTTAAATTCCGATTGTGGTAACGGTTACTGCAATTGTGGTCATTGCAGCCGTTGCGATACGGATTGTGGCACGAATTATTTTGTGATTAAAAAAATATTTTTAAATTCAATGCAGCCTATGCAGCCTGAATACGGTCTAATGCGGTTGCGTTGCGACCCGATGCGGCCACATCATTGTGATTCAGAATCATACCACAATTGTATTATGATGTGGTTGTAGCAGTCACCACAACCATAATATTGTGCGGCCGCATCAGATGTGGTATGCACTTTAAATCATTGTATATACTTCATGTTAATACTAGGCAATAGCACAGTGCCATGAATTCTAGAATAGGACCCAATGAGTGTTTGCCCCACATCATAGTCAAATTGATATCCATTTTCATTGGAAGGGATGTAAAGAAAAGCAAGTTTTTTTCATGAAAAGCCTTGTGAATAAGTGATTTTGAACATTGGATAGAAGCTTAACCTATGTTGCCAAGCTAGCTTCCTTGTAAACACATCCTAGGAGCATCCCAAGTACATATTGTTTGTGTTTTTCTTCTGAAGAGTGAAGACCTTTCTACCTTCACAATTAGTCTTGAAGGAACATGTTTCTTGCAAAGCCCACTGGTATTATATAATCATCAATGATATTCTCACATCACTCTTTCCCACACTCATTTTTACATCTACTTTATAACCATTAATCAAAAAATGTTGCTTTGGAAACAACAATTGATACTCAAATCTTCTTTCATAAACTCAACAATGGTAATTTTCTTAACAAACATTGTTGTGCAGAGAATCTCTTCAAGAAAAATCAAGCCCTCCCAATTGAAACCACATTCAAGCTTCCAGCTGCAACACCTGTTTGGCCCCCAGGTACCTATTATATGATTGTGACTTTCACTTCTCCTTCCTGTGATACGTTCTAGTAAATGCATGCTCATACCCTCTTGTGTTGAATTTTCACATGAAGGTGGTAGTTTTGCAAATGGAATCATTGATCTAGGTGGCCTTCTAGTGTCTCAAATCTCAGCATTCAACAAGGTTTGGGCCAGCCATGAAGGTGGACCAGATAATCAAGGTGCGACATTGTTTGAACCGACCAGAATACCTCAAGGATTCTTTATGTTAGGTAGTTACAGCCAGCCTAACAACAAGCCTCTTTTCGGATGGGTACTTGTAGCGAAAGATGTGTGTTCAAGTACCACAAAATCCACTTTGAAGCAACCACTTGATTACACACTTGTGTGGAATAGTGCATCTCTGAAGATTAACCAAGATAGCCCTGCCTATATTTGGCTACCAACAGCACCTGATGGCTACAAATCTGTAGGACATGTTGTCACTACCACACCAAGTAAACCTTCCCTTGATAAAATCAGGTGTGTAAGATCAGACCTCACTGAACAATGTGAGACATATTCATGGATTTGGGGATCCAATGGCTTCAATGTCTTTGATGTAAGACCAAGCAATAGGGGAACGCAAGCTTCTGGTGTTCGAGTCGGAGCCTTTGTTGCACAAAATGGTGGGTCTACTAGCCCTCTATCTATTGCCTGTTTGAAAAACATCAATGGAAACACAAAACCTATGCCTAATCTACAACAAATTGAGGCAATTGTCAAGGCTTACTCTCCATCTATATATTTGCATCCTGATGAAGGATATCTTCCTTCTTCTGTAAACTGGTTTTTCTCCAATGGGGCACTACTATATAAGAAAGGGCAAGAATCAACACCACTCTCAATAGCTCCAAATGGCACTAACCTTCCCCAGGGTGGAAACAATGATGGTGCTTATTGGTTGGATCTACCAGCTGAAAATGCAAATAAAGAGAGGGTCAAAAAAGGAGATTTGCCAAGCTCCAAAGCTTATATACATGTAAAACCAATGCTTGGAGGAACCTTCACTGATATTGCCATGTGGGTCTTCTACCCTTTCAATGGTCCTGCAAGAGCAAAAGTAAAGTTCATCAATACTATTAAACTAGGTAGGATGGGTGAACATGTTGGAGATTGGGAGCATGTGACATTAAGGGTGAGCAACTTGAATGGAGAATTATGGCAAGTGTATTTCTCACAACACAATAGAGGTTCATGGATTGAAGCCTCTCAGATAGAGTTTCAAAGTTCTAACAAACCTGTGGTTTATTCTTCATTGCATGGCCATGCATCATACCCACATGCTGGTCTTAATCTTCTAGGGAATGAGGGAAATGGAATAGGTATAAGGGATGATAGTGCTAAGAGTGGTTTGGTTATGGATATGGAAGCATATGAGTTGGTTTCTGCAGAGTATTTGGGGTCAGTAGTTATAGAGCCACCATGGCTAAACTTTTTCAGGGCATGGGGTCCAAAAATAGACTATGATATAGAGAATGAGTTGAAAAATGCAGAGAAAATATTATTTGGGAAGCTAAAAAGAGAATTTGATAATATTGTAAGAGCTTTACCAAGTGAAGTGTTGAGAGAGGAAGGTCCAACTGGTCCAAAAGTGAAGAATAACTGGAGTGGAGATGAAGTTTGAAGTAGTGAAAACAAATTATTTTAGATTTGGTTTTTGTCAAAAAGCCAAAACTTGAAAATTTCTGAGTTTTATAGCAAAAAATTAGATTATCTTTGAACATGTCAGGTTGTAGTTTAATTGTTTCTCAAATCCAATATTAATTTTGGTTAGATAGATAGAAAAGTTCTTTGGATTGAGAACAAAAATTTGGATATTCCATGTCAAAAGGATAAAGTATGCAGTAGATAGAAGTATAGAGTGATAAATATTGATCAAACTCAGTTATAAATGATGATAATATAATAATAACTTTTAATATACAGATAAAATCAAATAAAATAAAACCAGTTAATTTCTAGATATCAAATATCATCTAACATATCCCTCAAGCTAAAATTTAGTAAGTTTTAATCTTATTACAAATAATTCATTTAAAAATAAAAATAACCAAATAGATATATTTGCTCCACACAAAAAAACATTGAAGTTGTTGTGCACTACAAAATCTGTAAATATAATCAACTACAGAAATATTATTGATGTGAAAGACAATCACAACTAACTATAATTTATCACTTGGGCAAAAGGCACCACCAAAATGATTGTTAGTGGTAAGAGAAACCACTCATCATTATGAGAATGATCATTGATGGGAAAATAAGTCATTACTACCATAATATGTCAATGAAAGAAAATGCATCAAAATGAATGTCACTGAGAATAGAACACATTAATATAATCACTATCGAAATGGCTATCTAAGTGAAAATTATTAATTACTAAAATAACTCATCAACTGGAAAAATGACACATCAAAATAAACGTCAGGGGAATAGAAACAAAGTTGTAATAACCATCAGAATAATCGTCAATAAGAAAGAAGTTACTAGTGACATAATTCTTCAATGAGAGAAAATACATTACTAGAACAATTGTCGATGTAAAAATTACCATATATAAATAAAGGAATAAATTGAATTGTTGTATTGGAGTATGTTGATGTTTGTTTATATGGATAAATATTGCATGTAATAGGAAATTGTGAGGTTGAGAGAAATGAAATTAACAAGAAGGTCATGATAAAAGGAGATGACTAATATGAGCTTGAAATTTTGGATATCTCGACAACGGAATAGTAATCGAACATGTCACAGAGGATGAAACCGCCTTAAGAGCATGTAGAAGTCTAGAATGATAAAATTTAGTCAAATTCAAATAAGAGTCAGTTCAAGGAATTTTAAGTAACTTTTAAAATGGAAAAAAATATTTCCCATTTTTAACATCCAATTACTTTTGCCCTTAAATTAAATTTCCAATCCCATTTAATCTAAAGTATGGTAATAATCGAAGTCATTGTCTTACATTCATTCTATTATGTTTCACACTATATCACCTGATTCGACTGCAATATTGTGGTGTGGTGACTTCCGTAATCATATTACCTATAATTTAGATCGAGTCACAATGATGTGGTCGTATTGGAACGAAACATAACTACATCAAACCAAATTTAGCTTGAATCAGGCTACACCAAATTCAAAAACATTTTTTTTAAATCATATAAAATTTTGTGTTACTATGGTTGCAATTCTCATAACAATGACTGCGATGACCATAATCATATTAAATGCATCTATAATTGCAATTGCAATTTAAACCATTTATAACTCTTAGCCCACATTTAGAATTAATATATATATATATATATATATTAATTTTTTTATATTCTTAATAAATGTATGTATATATTCCCGAACAACCTAAAACTTATGATTTCATCACTTATCAATTGTATTATGCCTAGTTGGTGGTTTCACTATAAATGGAGAAATTCTAACATGGTTCACGTCAATATTTCCAATGAAATTCTTACTAGATGCATTAATGAGCTAAAATTAAATGATTTTTCTACAAATCAATAGTAAATATATGTGGTTAGGATCATTGGTCCCTTACTATTTACTAATTTCCCCTTAAAAAATGAGACCTTTTCCATCATATACCAACCGAGGTCTCATACGTAAAATGGTGACTTTGTACTTATCTGCTCCAAGTAATAAAATTCCAAAACCATAGGCATTGTACATGTACATTTCAAGTACTCTGAAATAATAAAGAAAAAATAAAATGTAATAATATTTTTATCTTTTTTATTTATTGTGAGATTATACTTTTACACTTAAAACTAAAAGAAAAAGAACTTCTCTAGGGTAGTGGAAAGAACTTTGACTCATACATTTAAAGAAAAAATTGTTATCTAATTATATATGAAGAGTAAAAGTGTATGTTATATTGTTTTTTCTTTTATTTTCGATGTAGTTACCCTAATAAAGGAATGTATCCTAACTCCAAAGAGCATGATCTATATTTCCTCTCTATGATCAATTTGCTCATTATACTGATTTCCCTAGAGTTTGGTGTCACTTCCCTGATTTCATTTTCTTCATCTATTTTAGCATTAGATAGTTAATCTTTCAATTTTCACATATGGACAATCAGAAAAAAAGACATTTCATCTTTTTGAAGGGCCTCTAAACTAACCCTATATTTTTCCTCCTTAAGAAAGTCATCATTTTGCTTCTTGCATGAGTGAGATTTGAGATCACATAATACCAAACAAAGGGTTAAAGGTGGTAAGTAAATTTCTACATAGAAAATGGAGGTTCAATCATCACCAATAAAACGCAACTATGATATCACCATGTCAAGAAGAACAAGGAAGCAATCATTACAAGTGCAAGCTAGTAATGAGAAACCACCACCAATACCAATGGAAACTAGGGTTCTTCCTGAGTTGAAAGAAGATCAAAATGAGAATGTTCACAAAAGCTTGAAGAAGCTAACCATAGGAGATGAAAAAGATGCAATAATTCACTGTAGTAGTGACGAAGGAGAAGGGAAAAGAGGAAGTAATAACTCACTTGGTGAACATTTCATTGAGGAAGAGAAGCATCTTCAGCTAGTTAGGATGCAACAAAAAGACAACTTACAAGGTATGAAGTTGAAGAAGTTGGTGCGTCGTTATGCCAAAGTTTTGGGCCAATTGATGAAAGCTAAACGTGATCCTCATTTAGGTGAATCTGGGAAAAAAACCCTTTCAAGTGATCATCCTAGGAAAAAAAAGTGACATTGTAAAGTTTTTTACATTGTCAGCATATCATCCACTGTTGATTTGTGTTACTTTTGTTTGAGAGTCAATAGTGGTTAACAAATCAACGGTGGATGATTTGCTGATGGCGTAAAAAATACTTACACTGTCGGTGTATACATATTAAATCCGGAAAAAAATATTGATTTTAGTAACTGTTAATTTGCTTGATCTATTATCTATTTCTAAATATGTGCTTACATAATGGCAAGAAAAGTGGCTTAACTCTTTCCCCATTGTTCTTATCATCTATTTAAGGAACTCATCCATATAACATTATGTTACATATATTAATGGTAGTAATGTACCACTCAAATATGTCCTTAATATGTTAGTTTTCAATTCTCAATACTAACATTAGTTTTCACTGGCTATGGGTTTGTGCCTTAAACAATTATAATTAGTTTTCACTGTTGAATATGATAGTCTTATTAATATTGTACTGATTATCAAATTGATCAAAACAATAATAACAATAATATAATGATTATAATTACTCTTTTCAGATAAGTGGTTATATTAGGATGAACCCATGTTTTTAATATGAATATTATGACATTTCCAAATTTATTATCATATATTTTAAAAAAAATTCAAATATATTTTTTACCTTATGTAATTTGTGTGGTCCTTCTAAATATTATAGATAATGAATCAAGTTCTCTTACAAGTATATATGTTGATATTGCTTATAATATTATTACTTTATTCGAGTTCATGATGATCTTACACATATAATAGATTATGAGATCACAAATTGCTGCAAAAGTCTTAAGAACTTATGAATTTTTATAAATCATTTAATATTGATAACATATGTATTTTTGTACAAAAATTTTATCCTATGGATTTCAATAAGTAAGAGAATATTAATTTCATATGTCAATTTCAATATTTTATTGTTGATGTCATTAATCATTCATGTTTGGAAAACTCTTAACAATTTTTCAATTAAGTGCAACTTTAATAATTTAGGGAAAGTGAATGCATATTATTTGTTTGATTGATTTATTCATCTTATTTTAAATATTTTAGTTTAGCTACTACATAAATATCATTTTCAAAAATCAAGACAACCAAATAAAATTATGTAGTAAGGTAGAAAATGAATTTCTTGAACACAAAAGAAATAGCTGTAAATTTTACCTTTGATTCAATAATCGACGGGTTTAAGTCTTTAAATGAACAAAGAGCGACATTTTAAATGAATATACATTTTTCTTTAACGTCTTTAATTGTTAAATATAATTATTTAGAATTAATATATTATTTTGAAACTTTTTATATTTTTGTTCTTCAATTAATCTTACTTATAAATTGTAATTAAATATTATTGTTCCCCTTAAACTTTAGGTCAAGATTCACCCGTAGGTCAAGGCATACCCTTTATATATAGTTTAGTTTTATGAATCAATCAAGTTAAATCCTTTTTTTTATCATATGTGGCTTCCAATCATGGTTTATCAACAATCCTTGATTGTGACACCATTTGAAATCCATCATTCCATTTCTCACCATTCATTAATCTATCTTCAACCTTACTATTTACATTTTCTGCATATTAGTTTTAGTTACTAACCTTCACTCATAGACTAAAACTAACATTTTCAAGGGTTTCTGAAGGAGGTCTAATCAACTAGTTTCTAGAACCCACTTTTTGGAAATCAAAGAAACTATCAAGCTTTACATCTTATGTTTTCTAGTTTTTTTGTTGAACTTATATGTATTGCATGAACGATTGCAAAAGTTAGGTCTTGAAAAATAAATAAAAAACAAAATATATCAAAAGGAAAAGAAAAGAATATGGTTCAAGGGTTCATGTCTTGTTGCAAATTTTATTTAAATCCATATAGTTTTACAGTGAGAAAAACCATTTTAGATCTACTCCACAAAACCACTCGTATCAAGCAACAATTGAAAAGAAAGAGCTCCATGAAGAGGAGTTCTTACAAATTAAACCTCATAAGTTGGAAGGACAAGCCAAAGAATGTCGAAAATACCCCAAGAAATTCATTATTCTGAAGGAAAATTGGGATTATACTAGTGATTCGTATAATAGAGAGTGAAAGAGATTGAGAGTGAGGGTGAAGTGGCATATCTTTTTATGATTAGAAGAATTTTGGGTAGCTAGATGCTTAGTGAATGGGGAAACTTGTTCACTATTAGTTGATGAGGGGAGTTGTACCAATGTAGTAAGTGGTAGGCTAGTGTCAAAACTGAAAAATCCCCATTAGGCCACACCTTAGACCATACAAGCTTCAATGGCTTAGTGAGGATATAAATGTGCTAATGAGTAAGCAAGTTGAACTAGAGATGTCCATTGGGAGTTATTGTGACAAGGTGTTGCATGATGAGGTACCTATAAAAGTTAACCACATTCTTTTAGGCCAACCATAATAATATGATACAAGGGTTGAACATGTTCCATATAAAAAAAAACTATTTTATGCACCAAAATAAGAAAATCATACTTAAACCCCTTAGCTCTAGGGAGATGTTTGATGATCAAAGTAAATAGGAGAGAGAAAGTTCATGTGAAGAGAGAGAGAGAAAATAAGAAGCAAATAAGTGAACCAAATGAGAGAAACCATAGTTTCTTCTCTAGGGAGAATGAAGTGAGGTGGAGATTGTGAAGAAGATCTTTGCTCCTGACCTTGACAATGTTTTGATGAAGACACCAACATCACCAAAAAGAAGAAAATGAAGAATACTTATGAAGACAAAGAAGAACAAGACTTCAAGAAGATTAGATTAAGTTTCTATAGGTACTTCTATCCTAAAACTACTCTTACTTATGTAAAGTAGTAATGCTCAAACTATCTTTAAAGAATAATGAAACACTTTGAAAATACTTAAAACAATTTTTGAAAAAACTAATGCATGATGTTCTTGACCCACTGAAATTGTAAAATATTTACATTAAGGATGTAAAATATTGAACCCAATAAATAATTGGATCTCAATATGCAATTCACAAATATATTACACCATTCATGACAAAATTAAGGATCAAATGAACATTAGAATTTGATACCCAATTTCACATTCCAATATGGGAGAGTCGAGTATAAGAGCTTAACAAACATGTCACCTAAACTGCTTTCCATTTTTTGAAGTTTTGTATTAGAACAATATGGAATCTCTTAGTTCGTAAGCCAACAAGAATATAAGAGAACAATTAATGGGTAGATGAATGAATTGCAAAGAGGAATGACATGCACACGTTCTTTTATAGTTCGTTAATGGGTGGAAGGACATGTTTGACGAGGCATTGGAAAACTAAGGATAAGAACGTGCCCTTCCACGAGGAACGGGGATCATCTGTCCCACTTTTTTGTGTCTCATTGTGTCCCAACCCAATCAGAAAATCCTCATTCTTCCGCAAGCTAATATTTCATGTTCAAAGTGTTGGAATCGAAGTGGAAATTTCCTTTGTTAGCCAGAGTAGTCCATGCATTCATTTTCTTCTAATGTCAAAGTTTATGCATTTAGTTTTAAAAATCACTAAATAATATAAAAATATGATATACTTTTACTATAATAATACTATTTAAATATGCATTCAAAAGTACATTAAATAAAAATGGAAAATAAGTAGTTAAAAAGAAATATAAAAAGATTTTGAAAAATTATAAAAAATTAAAACATGAACAGAAAGAGTAATATTCAAAGTATGAGTTGATATTGTATGGTATTAGAGACTCCAATAATGTAATATGAGTGAAAGTGAAATTTTTAAGTTTTGAAATTATATAATTTAATAATAACTAAAAAAATTTATATTTAAACAAATTTTGATGCTACATCTCATCATTTCTATCTAGTACTAGATTCTAAGTATGAGAGAATATACACTCTCAAAGTCTACACGTTAAGAGTAAAGCGTCCATTGTGGACTTAGTAGAACACATTAACTGATTACTGTTCCAAAATTATGTCACATTATATATTATATCATTTATAGTTGATTGAAAAAAGATATTTAAATTAAAAAAATTATAATTAAATATATTTTTAATCAATCAAAAGTAGTGAGATATGAAGTAACATATTTTTTGGGATAGATAAGAAGATGTGCTCTCTAAGGTGTGTGTTCTACCCCTGTTCTAATCGGATAATCGCTCATCCATTCCGAGCATAGAGAATATAGTACTCTACATACCCCAATGTCTGCCTCAGATGGACCCACTTATAACACTATAAATGCTCTAACACAACATTAACATATCTCACCCACCATTTAATGCATCTTTGACCTACTATTTAATGCACCTCTAACCCATCATTTAATGCACCTCTAAATACATCTCTAACCCACCATTTAATGTGTCGCTGATCCGCCTTCAATTTCAGATAACATGCTGTCTGTCATGCCACCTGCACATTCCACCTGTTCCTGACAATTCGATAAGGGATGATTCACAAGACAAGGAAGGACGACCAGAGTACGTCCTTAATACCCGTTAAATGTTGGCCAATGACCATATGTCATCTCAACATTCCGTAAGCTTTATAAATAGGAGAGATCATACAAGGAGTATAATTAATTCTTTATTCCCCTCATTTATTGCTACATTTATTACTTCAATTTCTCTCTTATTTACTCTCCTTATCTCTCTAGAATAACTAGCTGACTTGATCATGGGAGAACCTTTTCAGGTATCTCCCCTAGTGAGTCCAGACTACATCCGACCAGGTTCCCTTATTCTTCATCTTCTATGAGATATTCATCACTAGTCTTTTACATCAATTACCGACCATTCCCTCTTAGCAACAAATAACTGTGTGAGAGCCAAATGAAATGAGGGGATGAATTAGGAGAAGTTAGGCAGAAGTTTCTTGACAACATATGGATTGGATCAAGTGGGTTCCAAATGGACGGTGATGAGTCATCAGCATCATCTACTTTTAGCCTAATTGATTACCTAATCATTATTTAATTGATTTGTTTCACATGCAACAAATGTCTCATTTTCTTCGCCCATTGGATGTACAAGATTGATTTTAATCCTTGCCATATTGTGGTAATTTGATTTACGCTAATAAGGTCGCATTACCCATCATGAGATAGGGTTATATTTTTCATTAATCAATTATCGACATGAATTTTATTTATAATTAATCACAGATTGAAGAAATTATTTATTCAACTGATTTAACCATTTATTAAACTTACATATAGTATTCCTAGTTCCTACCACAAGATGGATGATACAATTTCCCAAATGTTGTTATTTTAATATTTAATTTCCCAAGTGCTAATATGTTCGGAAGAAGTATTGATTGTAAGAAAGTGCTAACTTGACTTGCAACACACCACTGTCATCTGATTAAGTTTCAAAGTCAATCAATAGCCATAAAACCAATTAAGTATTTTACAATGAATGGTGAAAGACTCGTGTGGAGACATATGTAAGTAAATACAATAAATAAATTATTGAAAACATGTTAAAATTTATTTCTAATTAAAGTTTAATTATAAATGATAATACCAAAAAATATAATTGTATTTGTCTCTAAATATGATATGTTGTACATTTCTCCTTACAAGTTTTTCTAACTTCACACCAACCTTACACGAAATTCTAGATGAACCTTTTTTGGTGAATGCAAGCAATTTCACTGGAAGGTCAAAATTCCGCGAATTAGAAGTCCATTTTAATGTCTTCGCCTACCTAAATATATACGTTGAAATGTTTTCAAAACAAATGAATCACAAGATCAAAAGCATCTTATATTTGTTAGGGTTAGGGTCCTAAATTTCCCTTCATGTGCATAAACCTAAAATATTTAACATGATGAAGGATAAATATAATTATATTCAATAAATCAACCTCTAAATATATTTAGATTTATGTATACTAGACTCTAATACTTTAGTGTCTCTTTGTGAGTTGAGTATTAGATATGACAGAAAAGAAAATCAAAACTTCAAAGTTATTTTATAAGTATATTTTACAGTTCTCAAATCTTTACTTCTCGTTTCTTTTCCACCAAATCTTAACTCACAAAAAGACACTAAAGTACAAGTTTCCACTAGAGGAGCTATGCCCTATTGGTTAAACAAGAAAACATCACTAGGAATGATAACAAAGCGACTTAAGTTGGGTTGAAAATAATATTACCATCCCTAAACTCGTCGAATTTCGGGTAATCTAAACTCGATCAGAACTCACCTGAAACATTTATTATATATATATGAGTTATATATATATATATATGCCAAATTTCTTTTTATATATATATATATATATATAGGTTAGTATGTATTTATGTCTAATTTTATAATTTAATGTATATTAACTGAGTTCAAATCAGGTTCTTGGTAAGATATCAAATGTAGCAACTCCGAACCCGAAACTTGAACTCAGGTAAAATCTGAACTCAATCACACCAGATTTTCCCGGACAAGGATCTGCTGTCCCAAACTCTGTTCCAAACCCTGTCCCAAACCAATCATATTATGTCACGTCAGTTAAAAAATTAAATATTCATAACTTTATCAGTTTTGTTTCATTGTGATTGACCAAGGACGTGATTGGGGACATGGTTGAGAACAGCAGATTCCCATCCGATTTTCCCTATTAAATTTATCCTAAAAAATGTACCACTGCTTGTAATTGATCAGAGAAATATTCAATTATTAAATTTTTAAATATATTTTTTCAAACATCGTAAAACATAGAGTGACACACAAAAAGTGAGATCCCATGAACATCACCCGCATATAAGCTTTATTACACGCTCCTAATATATTCCTTCTGGCACTCCTCCCAGATCCCAATACTAATACCAAGTAAGTATTAAATAAAAAATGCACAGTTGTTTTTTGAATATAATAAACATACAAAACTTTATATATGAAGCAAGGAAAATTAATATTTAGAAGGATGAATTAAGGGGATTTAAAATTATAATTCTCGTATTCTTTAAAATTGCCAAAGTCAATGAATCATTTGGGAGAATCTATGATTGAAGTTCAAAATGCAATTATGATAAAATCAAGCAGCTGCATTCATCCCATAATTAAAGACCGTAACGCACGCAACTCAGACACCACCAATTATGCAATTTCAAGGCTCTTCCATATTAAACAGCCTCACCCAGATAATTCAATCCCTCCACAATTTCATTTCATACAGTAACTAGAATTATTTTTGGCAGGAAATAACATCATCTGCTGCAAATAAAAAAGAAAGAAAAAGATTGTCAACAAAATGGTTCAGTGGAAAGGATCCACTTTAGCAATTCAGACACAGCAAAAATCAAAGGTGAAAACCATACAAAGATTTTACTTTCTATCATGGAGGGAATCTGGGTAAGATAATCCACTTCCAAGGACCAACATAGAGAGAATGGAGAATGGACAGCTGATGAGAAAAATGCAAAATACTTGTGAACTCCAGTTTATTGTATTTCGGCTATACTGCTATATCTAGCTAGTGGAGTTTTCCCAAAAAAAAGGAGGGAGAAAGGAGAGAGGCATTATCGTCCGTGCAGATTTACACTTGATAAGACGATCTATGGTGAATGGCGATGCAACTTCAATATTGTTTTATTACACTATATACCTGCAATCAAATATCAGAAAAGACAATGTTAGTTCACAAACAATAGGGCTTGTTGCAAAACAGAAGATAATGGTTAATAAAAAATCACTGTAGAGTAGGCTCAGCGCCTAATCCTGTAAGACATTAGTATCCTGCAGAGAACAGAATATAGTCAATGCTGCTGAATCAAGTAGTATTTATCATATAACATTAGCACAGACTAATGCATTAACATCAAACTCTAAAAATCGGTTATGGTCTCCTCCCCTTCCTCAACAATACACACAGAAACCCAGCTTCATTATTTGCAATAAACAACTAACTCAGTCACTTTATTGGCAAAATTACAATACAAGACTTTGGTTTTGGCAAGTTCGAACTATGCAATAACCACACAATAATCTTCCCGTTTTATTTAGCTTGAAGTCTTGAACCAAATGCATGTGATAATCTGCATGATGATGTGAAGGAGTTATGGCACTTGCAAATAGCAAGTTGTGACTGACCACCACAAATCCACGAAAGACTTGTCCGGAGATCCTTCAAGATTCATCTTTTTTTCTTCTGTTTGTTTCCAATTAAAACCCTTCCTAACTCCCCTTACCTCTCCCCAAAGGTAACGTTCTCTTACTTGACTCAAAAGAAAGGGATGCCAAAAATTGCTCTTTAAAACCCTTACATCAATAGGGTT
Source organism: Lupinus angustifolius (assembly GCF_001865875.1). Taxonomy (NCBI): domain Eukaryota; kingdom Viridiplantae; phylum Streptophyta; class Magnoliopsida; order Fabales; family Fabaceae; genus Lupinus; species Lupinus angustifolius. The sequence goes on along the minus strand of NC_032017.1, from coordinate 2,016,113 downwards.
AAGGTAAAGCCTGGAATATATTTCTGTATTTTATACAGACTAACTACCAGTAATTTTCTAGAGACAGCATGAAGTGGTAATGAACGATCTTCAAGGCCAATCATGCAATAGCAGGGCAATTGATGACAGATTAGCCCACAAACAACAACAACAACAATAACAACAAAATAAGTCGTAATACACAAATAAGAAATAGTTATTTTCAAGTTTATACTTAAATATAAAGAGCAACAATAACGTATACCTTGATAAATTTGTAGACACAACAACACCATCACGGTAATTGTTCATCACCACCACCACCAATGCTAACAATCACAGACTCACTCACACCAGAACCACCAGAATCCTCGTGAAGAATCCCATTCCTAGAAGCAATGTGATTCAGAGTAGTTCTCAATCCATACAAATCCTCCTCCTCCTCTTCCTCCATCAGCTCCAAAAGCCTCGCCATCGCCACCGTCAACTGCCTCCTGATCTCCCTAGTCCTGTCACCATCACCGCCGCCACCTTCTTCTCCTTTCTCTTCCCCGTCCACCACCCGAAACCGACACAGCGGGCATGAGTCATGGTTTAAAAGCCACGGCGTGATGCAATCGGAATGATACAAGTGGTTACAAGGAAGAATCATCGCTTTATCGTTGACGGCGATATCGTCTTTACACACAGCGCATAAAACGACGCCGTTTGGGTCAAGATTTAAGAGAAGGGATTCAGTTACAACGATTACAGGTACGGTTTCTGACGCGCGTGGTTTTGAGGCTATTAGCGTTGTTGGGTAGAGTAGAGCGAGCGGGTCTTGGACGACGACGTCGTTTCCTGAAACGGCGTCGTTGGGGTTAGTGGTGAAAACGAGGCTATGGAGGAAAGGGGAATCGAAGATTGAGAGTGGTGATGCGGCGTCGTTTTGGTGGAAAGGAGAATCCATGAGCTCGAGGGATTGTGTGAGGCAATGGGGACAAAGGAGTGGTGAAGAAGATTGAGAGGGAGTGAGAGCCACGCTCATATCGCATTCGTGGCACCAGTATGTTATTAATTCTGCCTCCGCCGTCGACATTGCGGTGGTTGCGGTGGTTGTGGTGGTGGCGTAGGGAATTAATGACTCTATTTTAGTGGTTGTCGGCAAGGGAATTAAGGTGTGTGGAAATTGGGAATGGTTGTTATTGGTTATGAAGGAGAGAAACAAAGTGGGGCCCGCACCTAACCTCCCTCTATCTCTGGTTCGTTTGTCTATCGCTGTTTTACACTTTTTGACGTTTTGTTTCCTTTCGTTTATAACTGCGAAATGCAAATAGCATTGTAATAGTATCTTGTGCATGAAATAGCATCTTGTCGCTTTGGCCGAGTGGTTAAGGCGTGTGCCTGCTAAGTACATGGGGTTTCCCCGCGAGAGTTCGAATCTCTCAGGCGACGATACTTATTCTTTTTTTCTTTATCCTCTTCTGTGTACCATTGGAACTTGGATTTATTGCCATTTATTCGTGTTTAACTTTTTATTAGATATTGATTAAGGCTTGGAGTGTTTTAATCGTTATATACAAAATTTTAAAGCCATTGCATTTTTTATTACTAAAGATCTATTTAATAAGATATAGGGAGGATATATATTGGATTACTAAGAGTAACATTTAATATAGAAACAATTATTTATGATTAGTTTCTTATTTATAAAGTCGGAGAATAGTGTTAGTTTTACCGAATAAATATAGGAAGGATATGATATAAATATTTGAGTAAATTATACTGATACTCCTGAGTTTTAGGGAAATTACATAAATCATGCCTCATTTCTTTACACCTACACAAACCCCTTATTTTTTATACTTTCATTACACTAACCACCCCTGCATAAGAAGTAAGTGTAATCTTTTTAAAAAAAAAGTGATAAATGCAATTAAGTTAAACAAAACATGATATATTATGAAGACAAATTCAAATAATATACAAATCAATGTATCTCTATTATTTTTTGTTATAGAATGCATCAAAAATTCTAAAGAGATATTGTTTAAATCGCTCTTGTAATATATCATAACGAACCAAAAATAATAAAATACATTGATTTGTATATTATTTGAATTTGTCTTCATAATATATCATGTTTTGTTTAACTTAATTGCATTTATCACATTTTTTGTTTAAGATATTACACTTATTTCTCATGTAGGGGTGATCAATGTAATGAAAGTGTAAAAAATAGGGGGTTTGTGTAGGTGCAAAAAACTGAGGGTTGGCTCGTGTAATTTCACTAAAACTCAGAGGATGTCAGTGTAATTTACTCTAAATATTTTTAACATGACTCAAAAATTATCATATATCATTTTGATTATCTAGATTTTAAACCGTATAGTTGGACTCAATGGTTTCATATATAATTAATAATTATATACAAATTCAAAATTTTATATTATTAATAATGATGTATAATTATAATGAAGTGATATATCTTCATCTGTTTTTTGAACATGAGTAAAACAAAACATTATAATAGTGTTATATGTTTTTTTTATAAAATATAAGTGAACCATCTGGTTCATTGATTAATTAGAGTTGATTTTAAGTCCAATCATTGATTGGACTGTCGGATCAAAGGTGAGAACTTTAGATAGCATGCAAAGGTGAGAACTTTAGATAACATGCAAATGTCAAAACATTTGAACACTTCATCGAAGGAAAAAAGTTAAAACATATCAAATAAAACAAAAGAAAAGAAAATTTGAATTGAAGTTGAAAATTCAAACAAAAATGAAGCAACATTTTAAGAACTTGATTTCATGTTTTATGGAGATATGTTGAAAGATAGGAAAAAATCGAAAGAAATATTGTGACTTACCTTCTCAAAACCACAAGCCCAGATACCGAAAACACTAAACTTACCACCCTTTTGTAGTCCAACTTTCAATTTTGAAAAGTCATGGATGGAGAGAGGAAGTGGACCTTGTTGCCTATGTAGGGATGGCATCAAAATCCAGGCCTATGGGTACCCACGAGAAAAATTAGTACGGGCATGGAACACAAACGGGTACCCACGAATTTTAGAAATGAGTTTTTAAAATACTAGTAATATATATGGACATGCATGCGTTTTGTGGTACTCATGCTTGCGGGTATTAGTTATTTATGTAGTCATAATTTTACCCATAAGTTCCTAATTTCTTCCTCTTTGGAGTTTACTTACTCTCACTGTTTTTGTTCATCTATCCATCTCTTCAAATTATAAGTGATAGATACACATAACATACCTTTATTCACTTATATACACGTTATTGTTTCCTCTGTCTCATATCTCACCACCTTCTTCTTCACCTTTACTTCTCTTACTATTTTATTATATTTTTTCTACAAGAGAGAAACACAAATGAATGTTTTATGTTCCTTTTATTCTTATTTCTTCTGTTTTTGTAAAAATGTAAACATTTATTCCTTCTATTTTTGCTTCTTCTAGTTCTTTTTTTTATTTTGTCCAGACATGTAAGATAGTTGTTAAATTTGGTAGTGCACCCAACACCCTAATGGTGAAATAGGAAATTAGGAAGTCATTCATAATGCCGGAAACCTGTGGGTAACGAGAAAAACACGTGATAAACCTGCACAATACATGTGGGTACGATAACATTCACATATTTCAAATTGGTAATAGGTAGCTATTACCTGTGTCTGCTCGTGCCCGTTGCTATCCTCATACTTGTGCAAGGCACATCACGAAGATCAAGTTGGGGGATTAAAGAAGGAAAATCAGACAAGTATAGGATTAGATGAAAGCAGAAGGTTGCAATTATAAATATTTCAAAATCGACTTGCAAGGCATAATCCTTTCTGCATTGTAACAGGCATTACAAGACTTCTCAAATTTCCATTATGTCATGTCTTCCATTAAAGAGATAAAATCAACAGCCACACCAAAATTTTAGGCTCGGATTGTAAATTACCATTGGATAAAAATTAGATAATATCTGAAAATCTAAGCCCAAATTTGCATTATTCACCAGTATAGCACTCACCTTTGTCCTTTGATATATTCTAAAAGTAGACAAATTTATAAAAATATATGCTCAGGTAGAATTTACAAAACTGTGACACCCCCACATGGAGTTAAATTGATCATTAATGAAAATCCTTTTCCAACTCTCATCTTAAGCTGCTTCTAGACTGATCTAGTCATGTTGCCTGGTATATAAGCAATTTTAACAGTATATGATGCCTGAAATCAGAGACAAATGATGTTGTTTTCTCAGTAAATTATGGAATCAATCTTCTAAGAAATTGAATGATAAAGTTTAAGGAGAAAAAAAGATGATTAGACCTTATCCGCCGATATGAATCATAGGCCTATTTGCTGTCTTCGCTATGTCGAACATACCAGCATGTGAAGCTTTCTTCTTCTTAACCTAAATCAAAGGAAAAGGAAGCACTCATAAACATAATAGTAGAAGATCATATGGAATAGCTTAAATAAAGTTTGCTATACAATTTCAGGTAGTATACTATTGGAGTACATCTTTTGTCCCACAATTTGTGTCATCCCATGTATTATCAGCTGTGATTGGTTGAAAAAATTGTATTTAAGTTAAAATTTTAAGTATTTCTCTGACCATTCACAGTTGTGTTTGCTTTGCTACACAATCATATTAAAAGCAATCACATATCTTGTAGGGCAGAATTTGACTAACTACATTAAAATTAGATGTGAATGAAATTCTATTACAGCATTGCTAAGATCATAATGTAAGAGGATAATAGATCCTAGCACAGAAGGTAAAGAAGTACTAAATCATCATCATAATGAAATTCTTAATCTTCCTTGAAAAACTAAAACTGCATATTGCATACCGCTGCCCCAATTATCTCTCTAAGCTCCCGATCATCTGCACCATTTCGCAAGGGATCTCTTAAGCTAACCTGCAACAGAATGAAGAAATATAAGAATATAAAAAATGAAATGAAATAAAATAAAAAAATGTTTTGCTTAAGTTACACAAAAGATGGCATGTGTTTAATGACAGATTCACATTGTTACTATCAACAATCACCTTATAGAAGGTGAGCACTTATCAAGTTCAATGATTGCAATATTGTACAAGATGCATTTTACTTTCAGTACCATTCCCCAAAATAAATGCGAGGTGATTCTCAAATGTACAACAGTACATGAGTAACAAAATGGATGGGCAGATATTTATGATATTAAAAACCTAGATGGATGATGCATCTAAGAAATCTCCAAAAGGCCACAACTAAATGGAATATCATATGAAATAGCATATGCACTAAATAACTACAATCTATCAATTGTGTTAAAGATCTGTTGCGCAAAAATTTCCCATTGACCAAAATACTTCAAGCTTGACTAAATAAATCCACTTTCTGCAGTGTACTTCAGACTACTTAATTGTCAAACGATTTTCGGAAATTTATGTCAGTCTAATAACAAATTGTCCAACAGTTTCACTTTCTCCCAAAACTGAGAATACATCTAACAAAAAACTCACAGAAGAAGAAATTAAGATTCAAGGTTCTAATCTAACGCTGCCTACTTTTTCTCCTTTTATTCTATAAAGCCATTGACCAATTGTATAAAACAACTACCAGAACCATGGCCTCACATTGGCATCAGCTAGCTGCAAAGAATCCGCTACACCCTATTTAAATCCAAGATTGCTAAAGGTTTTCAATAGTATTAAGGCCTTAAATACTAATTCTGTTAATGCAGACCTTGTTCACTCTTTTCAATCCTCCATTTCAAATTTTCAATACAGGTTTGGATTTAGAAAGCCTATAATTTCTTTCCATCATCATTAACAGTTGTAACCATGCAGATTCACCAAAAACAACATTAACATTTTTACACATTCTAGTCAAATTGTAATCAACAAATTCAGCGACAGGCAGAATATACTGAATTTTGATAGCTAGGACATAACTTACCTCTGAAGGACCAAATAAACAGACTTTGAAGTTTCCATCGGCTAGTAGTCGCAATCTATTGCAGCCAGCACAAAAATGTTCAGTCATCGACGTGATAAATGAAACTCTACCTTGATGTCCATCTATTGTGAAATTCTTGGCTGTATCTGTAGGGTGATCTTGAAGTCTCTTTAAGCTTGTAAACCGTTTAACCTAATTGGGAACAATGGTTATAAAGGGTATCTACTATAAGCAGAAATAAAAACTCATTAAGTGAGCTTTCCTATCAGAATTCTACCTTACCACTGTATCCATCATTTCCGTGTAGGGTACAAGTTTCTTGACGTTCCAAACATTCCCATCAAAAGGCATGAACTCTATAAACCGGATATTAATTGGCTTTTCACGTGTTAACTCAACAAAGTCACATATTTCATCATCATTGAATCCACGCATTACAACACAATTGACCTGAAATGAATAGAAGTGTACAAAACACTTTAAATGCATCCATCATTGACATGAAAAGTTAACCGTAGAGGTTATTAGCCCTTAAACACGAAAAATTCATATGTAAAAATCTGTTAGTAGTTCGAACAACATAATAATTTGGCCAAAGCAAAACTACTCAATGGTTGGTGATCAAAACGAAAAATGTGCACAAATAAGATAGAAGACGAAAAATACCTTGACTGGATTAAACCCAAGGTCTATGGCAGCATTAATTGAATCCATCACTTTTTCATGCCCTCTGCGCCTAGTCAAAAGCTCAAATTTTGCTGGAATTAAAGTATCTAAACTAATGTTCACAGAAGTAAGTCCACATTCTTTTAGCTTTGGGAGTTTTCTTGCGAGGGCGATACCATTGGTAGTCATGGACAGTGTCCTAAGTCCCTTCAAGTTTGACAACTCCAAACATATGTCTTCAATATCCTTTCTCACAGTTGGTTCACCACCAGTCAAACGTATTTTATTTACCCCGCCGCTTACAAACAGATTTGCTACTCTCAGAATCTCAGCCTTCGTTAAAAGTTGAGGCCTAGGAGTAAGCTCCACACCATCTTCCGGCATACAATACTGACACCTTAAATTGCACCGCTCTGTTAAGGATATTCTCAAGTAAGTGTGCAACCTTCCAAATGAATCTACTAACATATCAGAGACAGAATTATCTTTTGGCTGATCTTCAGACAAGGAAGAACAAGATCTTACATAGGTTCTTGAGGTATATCCATTCATGTTGCCAAAGAATAAAGATTGACCATTAGTATTTCTTGAGGTACCATGGGTCCCCATCTCCCAATTCACCTGCATTAATAAAGTTTCGGCCATTAATCAGTCACATCTTCGTAAACAATTCCATACCCCTTGTTTAAGCTTTTACAACACACAAAAAAAGAGATTATTATGATTGAAAATTTTACTTTAGACACCTGCATAGTTGTTTGGTTGAACTTTTACACACACAAAAATAAAATAAAAACTGAAAGCTATATTTTCCAGCTTTTCAAAGAATCACTTTTTTAAACCTAAACAAGTGGGCCCTCAACAAATGTACCAAATTAATAATTAACAGTTATTCTTAGACACAATCCATGGAGAAAAATAAAAATTCTTATACGGATTCTTATATTAATCCTTCAAGTAAGAGCAACGTTTTAAATTGCACTCTGCAATTATCGTATTATTGCAGTTTCGGGAGTATTTGCAGCACAGCATCTGCATCGCAGTTGAGGCCACATCAGTCGCTTTTTTCGGCAATTTTCCACAATTGTCATAAACTCAACATAATTTAAAGCACTGAGTGAGAGTATTATGAAAATTCAATGGATATTGGAATGGCAAAACTAAGAGTCCGTCAGCGAGTTGGATTTTGGAGGGGGTGAAAGGATAGGGAAGGCTTCAGAACTATATGACAAATGTACTTTATGACTCTCAAACCTTCATTTTCCTTTCTTCCCTTCCAAAACCCAACTCGCAAATGGACCCTTAGGATTTGGAGGGGAAAGAAGAAAAAAAGGAAGGCTTCGGAGTCATCACATAAATATATTTCATGGCTATCAATTCTTCTCCTTTCTATCTCCTCCAAAATCCAACTACTAAACAAACCCTAAATATGAATGATTTTACAAGTTTTATAGTTTACCAGTGGATTACAAGTTTATAATAAAAATACCCAATATTGTGTTGAATCATCCAGCAAACTTTGTAAATGATATATATAATATAACCCAAAAGAGCAATGTTCTGAATCCATTAAGATATAGCTTGATTAGTTACATGAATAATCTAATACAAAATTGAACAGAGAGAGGGCGATTTTTACCAGCAAGGATTTTGATGGTTTGAACCCAAACCTTGAGGAACGAATGAGTTTTGTTAAGTGGCGCCTCATTCTTGATGAAGAAACAATGAATATTGAAATAATGAATCAATCACTTAAAAGTAGGAGAAGTTTATTGATGTCAACGGCAAGACAAAAAATTTATACAGAGAACTTTCAGGCGTTGGTTGTGAAGATAATAATAACAGGTAAGTAATGACAGGTGTGAAAAAACACATAAACTCGAAGTGTCTATAGAGTAGAAGAATATAATTATAATTTCATTTCATTTTTTGTCTTATTTTATCGCCTCTATTATTGGAGACGAGTCTCGCTCCCTCTAGATGTAACTATAAATCTGAAATAATATAGTATTATATTAAAAATATATATATTATTAATTTATTACCGAAATAATATTAAAAAATATTTAAAATTTATTTTAAAACAAATTAAATTATTTATGGTATGAAAAACGCATACACTGATACTATATAAATTTTATAAATTGTTAATGCATCGTTTATTATTCACATTAAATCATTATACATCAAAAAATAATCAAATAAATGATGAATAATATAGTAATTATATATAAAATTTAACATTGATAGTGTATAGATATTATTTGTATCTATTACTCTTTTTATAATCTTTATGGGTCTTCTATGCCTCTAACTTAAAACATTATTTAAAATTTACAACAAAATTATTAGAGGTTGGTTGTGTTCCTTGAATATGATATTTCAGTACTCCAACATGGCCAATAATATTTTTTCTTTAGATGTAAACCTTGTTGGGTATTAATAATGTATGATTATATACCGGGGTTGAATAGGTATCGTGGATTATTAGTCCCGCTTTTTCGATGTTTGCGCAGAATTCAAAGTTGTTGTAGTTAATCAATTATCAATAGGTTAATCGATTAAAGTCAGTTCACTTAATCAATTATTATTAGAACGTTAATCGATTATCCTGATTGTTTTACTTTGAAAATTAGTTTTATCGCTTCGTAAAAACTGTGATAATTCTTGATTTTTACTATCCTACGATTGATTCTTGGCTAACAACAGATTAACACAGCAAGCAATTAATCACAGTAATCTAATCAAAACAGGAAGCAATAAAGACTGAATTATAAAGAGATAGGGATAGAGAAAATTTGGTCGATGATTTTTCCAAAGAGAGTTACTAGCGACATTGTATCCAAGTCTTTCAACTCCATAATTGCGGTTACCTTGGGCTGTTATTTCCTATCAAGACAATGCAACACTTTGTTAGTAAGTTCACCAATAGCAAAACACTTATCTAATGCAATTAAATGGTTAACAATATGGGTGAATTGTTTTTTAATTTCATTAATTAACTCATTTGGAAACATATGAAACAACTCATATTCATGGATTAACGCATTCAATCTTGCACGCTTAACCTCACTTGTGCCTTCGTGGGTTACTTGCAAAGTATCCCATATTTCTTTTGCATTTTGGCATTGTGACACCCAAAAGAATTCATCGTATGATAAGGTAGAGGTTATAATGTTCTTTGCCTTGAGATTATGCTGGACTTTACGTCTTTCTTCGTTAGTCCATAATCCCTTTGGTTTTTCTTTGGGTTCACCATCCACTAAGTGAAGTAGAGTTAAATGCCCGTTGACAACAGAATTCCAAATCTTTGTGTCTATAGCCTCTATAAATATTCGCATACATAACTTCCTGTAGGCGTACCCTTCGCCATTGTAAATCGAAGGGCGGTTGATGGATGCGCCATCACCGCCGAAAGGGTTAGCAGAACCCATAGTGATTAATCCCTTGGATCAACGAATTTAGAAGCCAAGCTAGCACCTTCGTACTAGCTCTGATAACACTTGTTGGGTACCAATAAGGTATGATTGCACCTAGAGGGGGGTGAATAGGTGTCGCGGATCACCAATCCCGCTTTTCTGATGTTTTAAAAATGGAATGGGTTCTGTTTCAAAATAACAGAATTAGCTTATAACCGATATAATATATATTAATTGATTAAATTGTCATGTTAATCGATTAACGGGTTTTTAAAAACAGACTTTCATTTATGACTTAATCGATTAAAAGATTACTTAATTGATTAATACACAGAAATCCTGAGAGGTTAACTACTATAGCTCCATTTAATCGATTATGACTTTCCTTAATTGATTAAGGATTTCACCAAGACTTAATCGATTACAAACTGGGTTAACTGATTAAATTCATTAAAAATGGTTTTTCAATCTTTAAATGGTAAACACCCTATATGATGAATGATCATACAATCATGATTTTAGAAATGATTAAACCTTTATGCATAAAATCATGTATGCTAAATTCAAATGCATGAGTGTTAATTATCATATATTTATGTGTTGATGTTATGCCTCATTTTATGTGATTTTTATTTTAGACTCTTTGTGAGACACTTCCATCTTGGGTTTACCTACCCTAAGACTCAATACTAGGCAACCATCTTAGGACTCTAGAATGTAAAAATATAATCATAGATTCTATGACAATGACCTTGAGTTCGTGGTATGTTGTTTGTTGAGATGTCCAAGTCTTCAAGCTTCCATGTAAGATCTTGTCTTCATCAAAACTTCGAAGGTCATTTATAATGACATCGTTTGACTATTTGCCATTTCAAACCTCGTAGGCCAAGTTATGAGCCAAGGGCGAAAAAAGGTTAATAAGGTCCTATGACTAGAGCTAAGGCCAAATTAGAGTTGAGTTTCCAATCTTTCTGGTGCCTAAGATTCTTCCTTTGTTGTTATCTCCATAAGGGACGAAACCCCTTTCTTTTAATCACAAATCTAGGAATTTTGACTTGTCTCCAATCATATGTCTCGAACAGCCGCTATCAAGAAACTAGTTTTTCCCATGTGTTCGGAGACATACCTGCAAAATAGATCACCTGCTAGTTTCAGGTATCCAAATTATGTTGGGTCCTTTTCTATTAGTAACAAGGGAGTTATCTCCCTTTCTTACCCATGCGTAAACACCACTGGGTATCCCATATCTCCGGATGTAGCAGGAGTTAGAGGTGTGGCCATATGTGCCACAATAAAAACATGTAGGGACTCTACTTTTCTTATTAGACTTTTTATATGGACGAGCTAGAGGTCTCCTATATGGTCTATTTGTATGGGATGGGGGAACATACCCTAATCCAGTGTGGTCACTAACGTTTTACTAAGCAGAGTGTCTAATTGGTGTTTACTATTTGTAAGTTTTGCGAGTTTTTCATTTAGTTTAAAATTCTCGTTTTTCAAGTCCTCGCAAGACTCACAAGTAGTTGTTTGACATAAATTATTTTTAGAGCAGTCGCATGAAGTACAAGAAAATATTAGATCTAAAGTTTCATTTTCCAATTTTAGCTCATCTAATTCTTTTTGTAATTGAATTATTTTTTCACCATTTAGCAAAATTATTCTTTTTCTATCAACACTAATTTTTGCTAATTTCTTAAGCTCTTCATGCATCTCAACATAAGCATCATATAAAACATCATATGAGGGAGAATCATAAGAAGAGGATGATGTGTCAAAATATATCTCATTTGTAGCATCCTTACTACCTGATCTGCAAGCCTCATCTGTTATGGTCATTAGGCACAACTTTGCGGTCTCCTCTTCATCCGAGGTGCTTGATGTTGTTTCTTCCTCCGGTACATCCCAAACAATGTATGCCTTTTTCAATTTGAAGTCCTGGGGAGTGCTCTTCTCTGAATCAACCTTCTTCAAGTAAGTGGGACACTGAAATTTCATGTGACCCGACTTACCACATTCATGGCAAGTGAAGCGCTCCTTGTTCTTGCCTTTCTTAGTTGATTCTCGCGCTTCTTTCTTTTGAAATCGCCTAAGTCCTCCTTTCTTCTTTAGAAACTTTCCAAATTTTCGCACTAGAAGGTTTAACGTTTCTTCATCAATGTCTGAGTCAGAGTCGTCATTATCCATCTCTTCAGTGGATTGTGATATTGTAGCTTTAAGAGATATTCCTTTCTTTTTTCGATCAGATTCCTCATGCATGGTCAGACGCCTAAGCTCCATCTCATGCTCTTGAAGCTTTCCGAACAGTGTTGCCAAAGGCACGAAATCTAGATCCTTGGAATCCATGATTGCTGTCACTTTAGGTTGCCATCTCCTGTCAAGACAGCGTAAAACTTTATTAGTGAATTCTCCTCTGGTAAATATTTTATGTAGAGCAATAAGATGATTAATAATGTGAGTGAATCGCTTTTGCATGTCGCTAATCGATTCACTTGGCAACATACGAAATAATTCGTATTCATGTGTCAACGCATTTAGCCTAGTGCGCTTGACCTCGCTAGTGCCCTCGTGAGTCACTTGTAAAGTGTCCCACATTTCCTTGGCACTTTGACATTGAGAAAGATAGGGCCGAGGTAATTATATTTTTGGCGCGAAGGTTGAACTAGACCTTCTTGTGCTCCTCATCGGTCCATAAGCTTTTGGGCTTTTCTTTCAGTTCGCCATCCACTAAGGGAAGTGGGACGAATGGACCACTGATTACAGATTCCCAAATGTTTGAATCAATAGCCTCTATGAAGATCTTCATTCGGACTTTCCAGTAGGCGTAACTCTCGCCACTGAATACGGGAGGGCAGTTAATGAATGCGCCATCACCACCAGAGGAGTTGGTGGAACCCATTTAAATTCCCTAAGGATCACACAAATACGGTTGAGCTAGCACGTCGTACTAGCTCTGATACCACTTGTTAGGTATCAATGGCCTAGGAACACCTAGAATGGGGGGGTGGGGGTTGAATAGGTGTAGCAGTTATCAATCACCGCTTCTTGCACCAAAACCCAATTCTGGAAACAACTCAATTAATCGATTAACACCTAGTATTAATCGATTAACACATGCACATAACATAATGATCAGAGAGGCAAATTGCACAGTTATTTAAAATCAATTGAACATAGATAAAGTGGATATTATTAAGCACTATTAATAAGCATATGTCAGTGAACAATTATGCAAAATATCAGCTATTAAATCAAATTGAAACATCAAGAAAAATAAAGAAGATTTAGGGAGAGAACAACGTGCAAAGATAGATTTTTATCCTGGTTCGTTTGTGGTCCACTGCAAACTACACAATATTGGGAGATTTTCTGATCTTGGGAGATTTTCTTCTTCACAATATTGAATATACGTATGCTCACACACACCAACTCAATTTACAAAAACATAGGACACTTCTTTCTTGAAATCTAGAACACATAAACCCTTGGTTTGACTCTACCTTTCTTGGGAAACAGCCTCAGCCAAGATTCTTTCTCTCAAATCAAGACCTCCTAGTCTCGGTGAAGAATCTCAATCTCTATGGTGGTACGACACCAAGAGATCAATCCAAAATACACAATAACAGATTAAAACAGCAAGGTATTATTAGCACAATAATGCTTGAAATATTACAAGTAAAGACCTTAAGACTAACCCACTCACAAATCACTCAAGCCATCAAGAAAATGTGAGTTAATCAAAAACAGTAATAAATTATATCTCTCTAACAATCTTTACAAATAATGCATGAACATGTGAGCAAGATAAGAATGAGCATCAGAATGTGAAAAACAATATGCAAATAAAAAATCAATTGAGCATCGTAACTCTCTTCCTCACACATGCAACTCTCTTGCAAAAACAGAATACAAAATGAAATATGCTCTCTAAAACCAATCCTATACAATGGAATGTAATGCTGCAGTTTTTTGGAAGTTGCCTCTATTTATACTAGGCAGTTTTTACAGTTGGATTCGTTGCAAACAGTTAAACGGTTAAAATAGAAATCAGACCTGTTAATCGATTAAGGCAACCTGTTAATCGATTAACCAGTGCAACGTAATTGAAACAGAAAACAGTTGTAACAGAAACACTGATATAACAGAAAAATAGTTGAGTTAATCGATTAGCTAGGATATTAAGATACGTGGTTCAAAAGGTAAACTTCTCATATGTTATGCTTAACTGCTATACATGTTATAGCAATTATATTATGCCTAATATGCACATATAACATGTATGATTAATGCATGAACATACAATTAACTAGATGATATGTCTCATGGATGTGATATGACAATTAAAATGGCTTGAGAGATTTGCACATAGGTTCACCTCACCTATACTCACTTACTACGGCACACATCCCAGACTACTTAGAATAATGACTCTATTTATATCCTAGTCTAGATATGACCAAATGAGCTTTAGGCATGTTGATTGTTGAGTCATCTTCAAGCTTTAATAGAATCTTGTCTTCATCAAAACATAGGCAAAACATTTGTAGTGATATCCTTGACACATTGCACTTTCAATAATAACTTCAAACTTTATTGTATAATAATAATAATGTATTCAAAATGTTCTAACTAAATAAAGTATTGGAATAATGTTCATGAAAACTTTTAACATAATAGAAATAGAAGTTGAAAGAAAACCACACCTAATTATGTTTTTTCTCCTCAACTTACATTAATTAAATACCAATGGTGGATAATACAATGACAGTATATAAAACTCATAAATTATTATTGCATAAATTAAGAAAGTCAATGATATTAATTAAATTTCAATTATGGATGATATAATGACATTATATAAAACTTATAAATTATTATTACATATATTTATTCTATTATGTTTCATTCCCTCTTTTGGCTTTCAATAATCATAGTAACTTAAAACTTTATTGTTAACAATAATAATAATGTGTTAAAAATGTTCTAACTAAATAAAGTATTGAAATAATATTCATGAAAACTGTTAACATAATAGAAATAGAAGTTGAAAGAAAAACACATCTAATTATGTTTTTTTCTCCTCGACGTACACAGTCCTAGAAAATCGAAAATGACAACACTTAAAATAGCATTATGGTAAAGGACTTAGTCTTTCCATAAATCCATCTTCTCCGCCAAAATTCTGTGTTCTCGCAAATCTCTCTCATTTGTCAATCAAAATTGTTTCATTTTCCTCGCAAGAATATTTTGACTTTTCCTTAATATTCTTCATTGTAACAATAGGGCAAAAACGATGGCTTCCCAGTCTAAGACATCCTCCTATGGTTAATTACTGTTATTCAAATTTGGTTTCATTTCCTATTTCAAACATAGCTAGAATAGTTTCATGAGCAAAGTTTTTCTTCTATAATAAGTTACGTACAGATTTTCTTTTCTTTCTTTTTTGCTAGAAAACTAAATAAGAGATATTGGTGTATCAATTGTTGGAAACAATGTCTAGCCAACCTTCAAAGAAATCTTTGCGAAATTCTGGAGGAGGACCAGGATCATCAGGTAGTTCTCAAGGCGGAGCTCGCGACAGCTCCGGCGGGCCAAGTGTGAAGTTCGCAAGAAGAACATCAAGTGGGAAATATGTGAGTTTGTCAAGAGAAGATATTGACACGTCTTCGGAATTATCTGGGGACTATATGAATTACACTGTTCATATTCCACCTACCCCAGAACATGAACCTTCAGACACTTCTATTGCTATGAAAGCTGAAGAACAATATGTTTCTAATTCTTTATTCACAGGAGGATTCAACAGTGTAACTAGGGCTCATCTAATGGATAAGGTGATTGATTCTGAAGTTACTCACCCTCAAATGGCTGGTTCTAGAGGTTCTGCATGTGCAATGCATGCTTGTGATGGCAAGGTCATGAAGGATGAGAGAGGAAATGATGTGATGCCATGTGAGTGTAGGTAAGTACATACATGCTATATGTCATTGAGGTGCAATATGATAATGATCAACATTTCTGGATTTTTATTATTTTAATTATATTTTAAACAATAAATTGAAAGTAATAAAATTTTATAAAATAATTTGAATTCAATTTAGGTTCAAGATTTGCAGAGATTGCTTTATAGATGCACAAAAAGAAAACAATCTCTGTCCTGGTTGTAAGGAGCCATACAGAATAGGGGATTATGATGATGATACCCCAGATTATTCTAGTGGGGCACTTCCATTACCTGCACCAAATGGAAAACATGATACAAACATGTCCGTTATGAAGAGGAATCAAAATGGAGAATTTGACCACAATAGGTGGTTGTTTGAAACGAAAGGAACATATGGGGTTGGCAATGCTTATTGGCCCCCGGATGATATGTACGGTGATGATGGTGATGATGGCCTTCGAGGAGGAATGCTTGATCCAACGGATAAGCCGTGGAAACCTTTGAGTCGGAAAACACCTATACCATCCTCCATCATGAGTCCTTACAGGTTAGATTTTTATTATCCTTAATTATCTTGTATTTATTTTGATTATAATGAATTAAAATGACTTAATTCATGCAGTGTTTAAAATTGCAATTGTAATCACAATTGTAGTAACGGTTGTGGTTATTACAATTACGGTTGATGTAGTTATTACGATTGCGATCGTTGCAGTGTGAATTATTTTATAATTAAAAAATATTTTTGAATTTGATGTAACTTAATACGATTCAAATGTGATTCGATACAGTTGCACTATGGTTAGATACAACTGTGTCATTGTGGTTTTGTATCACACCACAATTATGATGTAAATGCGGGTACGACAGTCACCATAATCACAATATTGTGATTGCATTAAGTGATGCAATCCACACTTTAAATCACTTATCCATAGTAATTGTAATTGTAACTTGTGGTTTTGCAGGTTGCTTATTGCAATTCGATTAGTAGTATTGGCCTTCTTTTTACAGTGGAGAGTGGTGCATCCCAATGAAGATGCAATATGGTTATGGTTAATGTCAATTGTTTGTGAGATATGGTTTGGTTTCTCATGGATACTTGATCAGATTCCAAAGTTGTGCCCTGTTAATCGTTCCACTGACCTTGAAGTTCTTCATGAAAAGTTCGATAGTCCTTCGCCATCCAATCCCACAGGACGCTCTGATCTACCTGGTATGGACCTCTTTGTCTCCACTGCAGATCCTGAAAAGGAGCCAGTTCTTGTTACTGCCAATACAATTTTATCCATATTAGCCGTTGATTACCCTGTGGAAAAGCTTGCATGTTACCTTTCTGATGATGGAGGTGCTCTATTGACATTTGAAGCGATGGCTGAGGCTGCGAGTTTTGCTGATTTATGGGTTCCCTTTTGCCGAAAACACAATATCGAACCGAGGAACCCGGACACTTACTTCAGCTTAAAAGTTGATCCAACAAAGAATAAAAGAAGAATAGATTTTGTGAAAGATAGAAGGAGAGTCAAGAGGGAGTATGATGAGTTCAAGATACGTATAAATGGTCTTCCAGATTCAATAAGGAGAAGATCAGATGCATTTAATGCAAGGGAAGAAATGAAGATGATGAAACACATGAAGGAGAGTGGAGCTGACCCTTCAGAGCCAATCAAAGTATTGAAGGCAACATGGATGGCTGATGGAACCCATTGGCCTGGTACTTGGGCCTCTTCTTCTCGGGAGCACTCTAGAAGTGACCATGCTGGAATACTTCAAGTATGTCAACTACATAATTAGTTTTCCACTACATTAATTAATAATACAAATATATAATAAGAACAATTTAATAGTGAGATTATACTTCTAAATACTTACTCCGAGCCCTAGCCAAAAGTATTAAACTGAAGTCCCTTCCGGTACTTGACCCTCCAATATTAGAATATGAGGGGAAATAGATATTTCAGATTTTTTAATGCAAAAAAGTACAGATATGCACCATTGAAAAAATTGGTGCCAAATGTCATAATATAGATATAGTATTGAACTTTCCAATACTGGATAGGATCCCACCACAAAAGTATTGTTATGAAAATTATAATAACAAGAATAGGTCGTTGTCGTGAACGAGACTCATCTTCAGTACGTGTTGTCAAAGGAAAAGCAACACTCGTCTCTCGAGTATTAGAGAGGATTCTGACCCCATTGTTGTTGCAATAGTTTTTTATTAACAATTTTTTATGCGACTCGTAACAACAATGTCCCTTTAAAGGAATAAGGTTCTGATGTCCTAAATCATGTCTCACATAAATGAAAACATGTCATCTCAACTAAAAAAGTTAAGACATGTATTTTTCTATTTTTCCTACAAAGAACCTTTAAACTCTGGAACTAGGATCCTCTCCAGTACCAGATTGAGGAGTTATTTTTTATTTTCGTTTAATTTTAGTGACAAAAATAATGCTTAACCTTGTATTATATTGTTTTTTATTTTTTATTTATTTTTTCTTGTACTTACAGTGGATCCCTACTCTTAACCTTGTAGCCTGTTCCATTTCAATGACTAAATAGGAGCATGCTTATATATCTTAACACCAACATGATCATAAAATTTCACTTAGACATATGTTTAATTTTTCATAATTAAAGTTTGCTTATGCATATATGAATAGGTGATGTTGAAGCCACCAAGTCCTGATCCGTTAATGGGAAGTGGAGATGATAAGATAATAGACTTCTCAGATATAGATACACGATTACCAATGTTTGTATATGTTTCTCGAGAAAAGAGACCAGGTTATGATCATAATAAGAAAGCTGGTGCAATGAATGCACTAGTTCGAGCATCTGCTATTTTGTCAAATGGGCCATTTATTCTCAACCTTGATTGTGATCACTACTTCTACAATTGCAAAGCATTAAGAGAAGGAATGTGCTTCATGATGGACAGAGGTGGAGAGGATATATGCTATATTCAATTCCCGCAAAGATTTGAAGGCATTGATCCCTCTGATCGTTATGCTAATCACAACACTGTCTTCTTTGATGGAAACATGCGAGCCCTTGATGGTGTTCAAGGCCCATTCTATGTGGGAACTGGATGCATGTTTCGAAGGTTTGCACTCTACGGTTTTGAACCACCCAAGGTGGATATAAAAGATCCTAAAAAGAGTGAAGGATCTGAAACATCAACATTGAATCTTAGTGAATTAGATCAAGATCTAGATATCAACCTACTGCCCAAGCGCTTTGGTAATTCTACCATGTTGTCTGAGAGCATAATAGTCGCTGAGTTTCAAGGTCGTCCTTTGGCAGACCATCCTGCCGTCAAGTTTGGACGTCCACCTGGTGTTCTTAGGGTCCCTCGTGAGCCACTTGATGCTACTGCTGTGGCTGAAGCTGTCTCAGTCATATCTTGTTGGTAAGTAATGTAAAATATAATGATCAAATTCAAAATCAATATAAACTATAGGTAGAAAAAAGTTATTTGAACCTATTTACAAATCAAACATAAAAAGGGGAACACATATATTATCTCTCAAATTATGTCTCACACTAATTTAAACATTATATGTCAATTAAAAAATGTAAACATTTATTATATATTTTTACTTCATTATCTTTGGTATGGGATAAGATTTGAGATATTATTTAGGAGATGATATCATTGTTCTAAAATGGGCAGTCTATTGCACAAGGTATACATGCCTTATCTTGCAAGAAAATCGAGAGGTTGTTTCCAAGATTTGAACATTTCATGATCATTAAGCAACAACTTTATCGTTGTGTCAAAATTAAATATATTTCATTCTTATTTTCTTAGTACACAATTAAATGATGGTATATTACACACAGGTATGAGGACAAGACAGAATGGGGAGACAGAGTGGGATGGATTTATGGGTCAGTGACAGAAGATGTTGTTACAGGGTATCGCATGCACAACCGTGGATGGCGCTCTGTGTATTGTGTAACAAAACGAGATGCCTTTCGTGGATCAGCACCTATCAATCTCACTGATCGATTACACCAAGTGTTGAGATGGGCCACTGGCTCCGTTGAGATCTTCTTCTCTCAAAACAATGCCTTTCTTGCTAGTAGGAAACTCAAATTTCTCCAACGTATCTCATACCTTAATGTTGGCATCTACCCTTTCACCTCAATCTTCCTTGTTGTATATTGCTTCCTCCCTGCACTCTCTCTATTTTCCGGATATTTCATTGTTCAAACTCTTAGTGTTGCATTCTTAGTCTACTTGCTCACCATCACAATATGCCTAGTATTGTTGGCTATTCTAGAGGTAAAGTGGTCTGGGGTAGAGTTAGAGCAATGGTGGAGGAATGAACAGTTTTGGCTAATCTCTGGAACTAGTGCTCACCTAGCTGCTGTGGTGCAAGGACTCCTTAAGGTCATTGCAGGTAATTCAGGGATGCACGGATTTAGGCAAGGGTGAAAGCACACCCTCTTCAATATATTCTATCAGAAAATTATTATTTTAAATTATAGACAACATCACCCAATACAAACTGTAATATCGTGGTTGTGGTGATAACCACAACCGCATCATACCGTAATTGGGGTCTTACTCCAAATCACTATAATGAGGTCATATCTGACATATTAGACAATTTCAAATTCAAAAATATTTTTAATTATAAAAAAACTCAACACAATAGACACCACAATTTATATGGCAATTATCACAATTACAGCAATTGCATTAATCATAATTGTGACCTTAATCCCCTCCAAATTTTAAAACAATGAGAAGAATATATCCACAAATAAATAAATATATATATATATATATATATATAATATTGCTTGGTTTTGAAGCTGTAGTACTCTTCCAATAATGTTAAACTTTTTATTTGAATTTTTGACTTAATGTTAAATATTATTATGAGTAAATAAAAAACAATAAATAATTATCAAGGACCTATAAAAATTACTTACATTTAATGCCGTGAATCATATATGGAAATCTAATTTTTTACACAAACAATTTGTAAATTTGTTTTTTTAAAGGCTGGGTGAAATACATAACTATGAATGAGTACATAAATTGATTTTGACTTTCAAAAATATTTTGTATAGATTTCTAAATTTTTAATTTTGTTGTTTATGGTCAATTGATATTATCTGTTTACATACATGTCCTTTAGATTCTACTACAAAATATTTGGCCAATAAACAATTATATCATAAATTGATTCATGTGACTAGTAGAGGAATTGTGCCCATTATAAATATATTTGTGTATTTATTTATTATTTATTTTAAGTCCCTTTAATGAATGCCATTAGGAGTCCAGACATTCATCATGAAATTAAATAACTGAAAATTTATATGGGAACGTGCGGGATTGAATATAATATTTATATTAAATGCATGTCTTATTTAATATTTTCTAGTGACAAATTTTTAGTTTTGAATAT
>NC_032017.1:1976143-1994630 GCF_001865875.1 Lupinus angustifolius | reverse complement strand
TATATATATGTATATATATATATATGTATATATATATATATATATATATGTATATATATATATATATGTATATGTATAAGACAAATTTGACCCCACTCTAATATATTTTTTGGATCCACTCTTGGAAGGTATTGAGATTTCTTTCACATTGACTACCAAATCATCATCAGAGGAGGAGGATGATATATATGCTGATTTGTATATTGTTAAGTGGAGCTCCTTGATGATTCCACCAATTGTAATTGCTATGGTGAATATCATTGCCATTGTGTTTGCATTTATTAAGACAATTTATAGTTCATCTGCACAATGGAGTAAATTCATTGGAGGAGCATTCTTTAGTTTCTGGGTTCTTGTTCATTTGTATCCATTTGCAAAAGGGTTGATGGGGAGAACAAGGAAGACACCAACTATTGTGTTTGTTTGGTCAGGTCTCATTGCAATTACCATTTCTCTACTTTGGATTGCCATTAGCCCACCTAAGGTAGGTGGTGGACAAGGTGTAGCAGGTGAATTTCAATTCCCATGAAATACTAATGGTAACTCATTGAGTCCTATTTTATATATAATGTATATTGTTGTAAATTTCCATTTCACATGTCTTGAGTACATATAATAGTAGGAAAAGTAAATGCATTAGGATTGGGCTAGTGGTGAAGGACTTGGGTAGTTTGTATGTCATATGTTTGAATTTCATTGTCACCCTTGTACCAAAGAAAATTAAGAGGAAAAGAAACTCTTTTAGAGGTTTTACAAAAATGTTATGTGGGAAGAATGTTAAAAGGAACATAAATTTAGAGAACTATTTTTAAAGTTGATTGATATTTTGTATATTTTTATATTTATGTTCATGATCTAATCAATCATTAAATACAATTAAAATATTTGCATTTATTTATTTTTAATATAGTTTTTATTTATTTTCATAGATTATATAATAAAGTTATTGATTAAAAATTAGAGACTAATAAGTATTATAATAATGAGAAACATATCTTTTATAATTTTAATCTAAATTTTTCTTGATCATATAATCATTGATAGTAGGATATCAATGACTTAGATAAATCAATCTACATGTAATAGTATTTATTGGATAAACATTAATAGATATCGTTTATTAAATTGCACATGTGATTGCATATATGTATATGATTATTGAATTAACTGAACTGAGAATTTCTAATGGTAAACTGCCTTAAATTGTCAACGGGCAATTCTCAAGAAGAAATAAAATAATTTCCTTTGATATGAAATTGTCATAGTAATTAAGAGGTTATTTATTATACTTTAATTATGAACAGTAATGAGTATGATTAAATTCTTCTAGATTTAATGATTAATCAAGAAGGAACTCATCAACTCTTGATAATAAGTATGAGCTCTAAAATAAAATAAGACTTTCATCAATGTATTAAAATGAGTAAAGAATGTGTCTCTTTAAGTCATTATGACAACTTATTAAAGTTTCATAAGTATATTATACTTTAAAGTTAGTTCAAAAATATAAAATGAAATGAAATATTTTAATTAATGGTCTAATTGTTCTTGAAAGTAAAATATGTATTACTTCATGCTAATTGGTCGTTAAGAAGTGTTGTTAGATGCCAACGTTAATTAATAAAGTAATTTATTACTGGTTTAGTATTGAACCTATCGGATGTCACACACTAACGAGTGTTATAATGTTTCAAGAATAATTATATTGTTTGACAATTAAATTAGAGAATTTAATTTAATTAAATAAATAAGTTTTGGAGAATATTTTTTAATTCTATGCTAGCATCAAAAATTTAAATAATAAAGAAAATATATTCTAAAACCATTTCTATATAGCTTAAAAATAAAATTAAAAAGAATAAATGTGTTTCTTAATAAAATTGTACCATTTTGGTCAACAAATACTTGGAAGAGACACCACCATATGGATTAACATCTGTTATCTCATACTTTATGTTACTCTGTATGCAAAAGATTGGGATTGATTAGAAATAAATTTATTAATAATAATACATTAAATACTTAAAAAACTTAATAAATCTTTTATATTTATTTTTTAGTCCCTAATAATTACTAACTTTATCTTCTCTTATTCTAAAAAGTTCTTTAGCCTCCATGATACTTCACCTCCTCTTTTCCATTTCTTTATTTCTAACTTCACTTGACTTTGACTTGGCAAACTTTTCCATTTCTCTCTTCACCACATGAAACAACTTTGATGGAGAGAGAAACAACAAAGAAAATAACTTTTTTTCTTCTCGGAAAACAATTTTGTCTTGTCGGAATCCACTAATTCATCATCGACATCCATCATCTCCATCTTCCTTCCCTATTCTCTTAATTTTACTTCTAAATTTCTCCTCAATAAAAAATAAAAGCAAAAAACGAAGAGAATTGAGGGAAATATTTTTTTGTTATAGGTTTATAAATATAAGTAGATATGTCCGGTTTAACCGGCATGTGGTTTGGTTTAATTATTGAACCACTGTACCACTATACTAGTATCCTGACCGGTTTGATAATCGATACAGTTTTAACAACCCTGGGTCCAAGTAATATAAGAGTCAATGTCTATTCATTATTTTGATTAGTTACAATATAAGAGTGATTTAAACATCTCATTATAATTATTGATGCGATTTGTAACGAACCAAAAATAATAAATAGATATTGACTTTTATACTATTTGGATTTGTCTTCACAATATAACATATTTTGTTTGACTTAATTATATTCATCATCATTTTTTGTTTATAAAATTACAATCATATTTCTTGCAAGTGTAGTCATTGTAATATATATATAAAATTAGAGGTGATTTGTGTAAATTTACAAAAGGAGAGACAATTTGTATATTTCACTTAAAACTCAATGAATGACACTGCAATTTATTCTAAATTATTTTAAAATATAGATTAGTATTAAAGTTAACTATTATCTATACATTAAAATTTCATATTTCTTTTCATTTCTTTTACCTTTCACTTATACTAAGCAACTCTTAAAATTCACTATCTTTCTCATTATTTTATCTCTAACGATATTCTTCCTTATTTTCTCCAACCATTTTCTATCCTCGACAAAGACAACATTAAAGTGATTGAATAATTATGTGATTAATAAAACAAATAAAATCTAATTCAAATAGGACTACAAACATTCAACATTGTACTATGTTTGAGTGAGACTCCTCTCCATTAGCAAGTAGTGTGTAAAAGTGAACAAAAAGTAACATATATTGACACTTATATCCCTTCTATGTGTAATAATATTACACTTCTACCCTTAAAATACAAAGAAAAAAGTCATTTGTCTCTCCATTACTTGAGAGGAGTCACACTCACTATGTTTCGCCTAGGGACAATGGTACATCTCATACAATTTGTCGCCTCCTTTTCACAGTAAATTGAGATTTTACCGATCAATGAGCCATACAACTGTAATAACTACTAAAATGATAACAATTCGGTATACAACTGTAATAACTAAACCAACAGCCATTTGAAATGGATCATATTTTGAAATGATAGCTACGTTGCATGCCTTAAGAGCAAATATATCATCCTACACCATAAGAAAAGTTATGTATCACATAGTAGTATTTTTTTCTATTAATGATTGGTATACACAAGTGACATATATCAATTTAATGTGGTGTCAGAAGATTTGTATGAGAATATATCATTACTCAAATATTAAAGAAATAAAAAACTGATATACCAAAAACCAATTGGATTGGGAAATCTTAGAGACAAAAATAAGATCCACCTTTAGAAAAGCAATGCATTGGAATCTTCATGATACATGAGTAATCCATGTTCAATAGTAATGCTAAACCACTTACAATATAATTTTACAATTAATTGAAGCAAAACTTTGCCAAGTTATAAGAAATAAGGAACTCCTGTCCTGGGCCCTCTCATCTGGTTGTTCTCTTCTGTTTCAGTGAAAAATTTAACTTCTCTCTCCTGTTACAAGAGAAAAGAGTTAAGTGTTTATAAGCAAAATCCCTCCCTAGAACATTTGTGGGAGGTAAGGCTCATACATTTACCCTCCCTAGAACGCCTACGTGGGAGCCTCATGGCTGCCCTTAACATGATATCAAAGTCATGTCCAAGTCAGAGAGTTGAAATTGGGCTTTTACATAAGGGTACCATCCTAGTTGTTTATGTGAGCATTTATTTCTACTCTTTTTTCTTCATGCTTATTCCTCTAACCTTGGTTAATACTATTTCTTTTATGAAGAAAAAAACCCAACTCTAAGAGACATGTATTCTTCTGTCTCAATCTTTAACATGAAGATCATGCAAGAATATTCACTCTTCGTTCCATCAAGGAAAGAAATCATGGTTTATAAAAATATTACCACTTTACCAGTAATGAGAAATGCAAAAAACCAAAATCACAATATACATCATGAGACCAAATGAAGCATTAGTCAAGATAATTATCAAACATATTTAAAAATAAAACAAGCCTCGGATGACTCACCATATTATCATTGAAACTAAGAATAGAAGCTACATTTCCGCAACGGTAACAGTAATTGGGTGCAGACCATACCTGCAAAATTATAGAACAATTACTCTATTGACGATGTAAATTTCAAATGAGTCTGGTATGCATATTTTTTAAAAGTTAAATACAACAACAATCAAGCCTACGTCCTACAAGGTTGCAAAGTGGATGACTAAGTGATTTGAGGCCATTGAGCTCTATCATAAACCAAGTTTTAGTACATCCATTTTGAGCAAAGTCTTTTGAATTGTTTCTCCTAATATATTCTTAGGTCTTTGTCTATCCCTTTTCTTTTGGTCTTTTGGGGGAGGGGGGGGGTGTCCCCATACCCTTTGGGTGTATGACTAATCCCAACGCAGGAGTATTGAAGCTTCCCCTCCCCTCCTAAAACTGTTATTCCTCCAGTTTGAACCACTGGCATTGCAGACACCCCTCAACTACTGAGCTCAAGCTTGCTTACCAGTTGAACCACCCCTTGTCGGTTTCCTCTACCCCCTTTAATTGGATTATTTCTAACTACAGCCTCTATTGGCCGTCTCACATGATAAAATCACAACAAAAAAAACTGTAAATTAAAAAATGAAATAACATCATCATTTTAATTTTAAATTTTCAAAAGCAGATACTTACAGTTACAAGGCCTTTGTCTTGGAACATATACTTGAGGCCTTCTTGAACAAGTTGGTGCGCTCGACAAACGAGATCAAGATTGTTTATGTGATTGAACTGCATGAAAACAATGTGTTTGTGAAATACACACATAATATACAATTCTGTGAACAATTAACAATTAAATAGATCACCTCAGAGGTGACACGTGATCCAAAAAGCCAACCAGCTCCACGAGGACTGACTGCCCAAGTTTCAATATCTTCAGGATCACTCCACATTAGATCACAAAATGGCCCCTCGTGAGGAATTTCACAGTTCCGGTCAATGACCCTTATCTGGTAAAAATGTATATTACTATCTCTAAACCAATATCTTGAAAATGTCGCATAAGCTAACTTTTAACTATACAAATAAATAACAGTAAATGACCTGACAACAACCTAAAAAGTATTTTTTTAATATAGATAAAAAATTGCAATTGAAAAAAAGAATACATACATAGTAGAAATCCTTGTTCTCTAAGAAACATTTGGTAACCATTAGAGACTAAACAAGGCAAGTACATCAAAATGAAACAACTAAATGATTTCTCAAGACAAACAAAAGCAAGCAGATGAAGTTATTAATTTGTCAGGAAAAAGAAAGGAACAGAAACATAAATGCATCCAATTATTCTCCAGGATTATTAATTTATTTAACTACTGATATTTTCTTCACTGAAGAGTGGAGGGAGCATGGGGCAGAAGGGAGAACCAGCAAGCTAATCTAAATAAATATTTCATATTAAGAAAGCAAAGTCAAAAGGTCTCATATACAAGCACTCAGCTCTACATATGATGTATCCAAACACAGACAGCATAAGGATAGACGTACAAAACATGTCAGTGTAGAAAGTTGCAAATTATTTATTTCACAATATGTAATTAGACATCTGGCTAAAATATGTAAGCAAGTTGATTGGAAATAGTTACACGGGGAATATTTCTTGGTCTGCTTCTACCTCTAACTATCCTCCATATGATCCACTCTTCTCAGTGGGCGCTTATATTGGTTTTCTTCTCGCATGGAAAAAGTTCTCTCTAAAACTTCAATTATTATAACTTTTTCCACAGACAAAATAAGCAAATCCAAACACAGTTTTAAACTTCAATAATATTATGTTTGACTAGCCACTGGGAAGGAAGATAGAGAACCTGATCAATTGTTCGAACGTCCGGAGAAAGGCCGCCATGAACACAAAGTACCTAAGTCAACCAAAGCATAAAAAGACTTTTTTAAAAACAGAATTCGAAATAAAAATAAAAATGATAACGTACTGCCTAAACACATGGGAAATAGAGGAAGTGAGTAAAAGAAATTTACTGTTCCATCTATTATTGCTGAAAGTGTTAGATAGTCAAAAACATCTGTACAATATCGCCAAGCATTAGCATTTCCGTACTTTCTCTGGCATTCATCATAAAATCCATAGACCTGGTAAAACGGTAAATTAACATGAATTAGCATGACAATTTTGACGTTTCTAATTCTAATCTTAGCATTTCCACCATTTTCATCTTATCTATGAGATTGAGCGATAGAAATTCATAAACTTTGACATCTCTTACTACAAATCTACAATAAGAGTAATAAAGCAAAACTAGAATGATAGCTCATACGTCCCTACACCATTGAATCAATTATATAATCAATGGGCTTCTATTCCTTCTAATGTTTTTAAAGTGTAAACAGAACAAAATCTCCTATATCACAATTAGCAATACAGTCCAGCAATTGGATCTGCGTATGGAAAGGCGGATATATGCAAAATAAAAATGCATTAGACATAAATGCATTAGTACATTTCTCTACACACTTACGACCCAGGTTGCTTTACTAAGATGTTTGTAGCCAAGAAGAAGAAAAATGACACAAGGCACTCATTTGGATGAGCTAATTAGGGTTTTTAAAAACGCCTTATACCTTATGTCTAAATAACTAGGAGCATTTTACATTTTTCAGCATGCTTGGATCAGCTTTAAAAAAAAATAAGATAGGTCTCACTTGCTCTTGATGTTACCTATCACGTATAAATCTTCAAAGTAGTAGGAATAGCCAAAGTGGCACATGAAGCATTAAGGCCATAGCTTCTTCCAAGTCTAACATAATTTGTGAATTGTGACTATAACGAAGGACTAAAAATATTAAGAGAAATGGATGATTGCAAAGTATATAAAGCTAAAAATTCAAAAGAATTATTTCATGTTTCCTGAACATATCCAACCAAACACTTCAGCAACACTTTTCTTCCAAAGTAATTTACTATGTATGATAATAAAAACTAAATATTGCGAGAAGCAATGACATTGACAACACATGCAGAGAAGTTTAAATATGGCCTATAACCGCTCAACTGTCGATGCATTATGCTGAATTACTGATAACCAAAACATACATCCGTGCAATTCAAAAGGCAAGGAAGAACACGATTACCCCACAATATATCAAAGGCTTAGCCAACTTTCACTAAGTTTAAGAGTGTCAAGTTCCTGACTTCCTGGCAGTAATGCATGGGCCCAAAAACAAATCAGGTAACCAATAACAAAATCCCACTCAATCTAATTTTAAGTTTCACATACTGTGTTGCAGCAACCTGATTTCCACTTTCCTTATTCACAATCTCAAACATCAATCTATGGAAGACGAGATGCTATTTGAACTTGAGCTACATCTGATATCAAGGCCATTTTCAAACCTAAACAACAATTTCTAACCCTTCATTGTAAAATCAGAAAAATTCCTAGCAAGTACAGTCTTCTAGATAACATAATTCTGGATACAAAATTTCAAAAGCAATATATTTTAAATTGACAAGGGCTTAACTCAATTGCTTCATTGAACCTTGCCACTAATTGGACTTTGAAACTAATCTTGTCTCAATAAATCCAACAGCACAGGAAATGCAGAAAATGACACAGCAAGATGACATGCAATAAAGTCATGCATATAATCACATCACAAGCTTTATCTAACGTTAGAATTGGCATATGCTAAAATCAATGAATGGTAAGTAACTTGTCCATAGCCCTCCTCTAATGTGTAGGTTGTTTTTTATAATCAAATTTAAAAGTCAAGAATTATTCATGCTATAATTATGGTGGCGTGCAATGAAGTCATACATACAATCACATCAGAAATGCATTTTAAGCTTTAGAATAGCATCCTAAAATGACACGATGCAGAAATCTTCAATGTGCCCCCTCTTTAGCATAAGATGCTTACTTAAAATTAATTCCTACAATCCTAAAAAGATAATGTCAAGCACAATAGCAAAGTACACGATAGCAGAAAAGTGTACCTGTGTTAGTTGTCTACTTTCATGGTTTCCACGTAGAAGCGTAATATTAGCTGGGTATCTATGAAATTAATCAAAAATAAAAGCACGCATAAATAAAAAGAAAAGTAATTGTAAAATCACAACATCACAAAAGCTCTAACATTTGAGATCCAAAGTCGAAAAATTACAACCACTAGGAAGCAACCACACCTTAAAATTCCTCTTGAATGCTTCCAACGTCAAGATAAAACAACCAAATGACATTATGAATAACACAGCAAGTTAAAACATATGCATGAAAATAATATACCTAGCTTTTAGTAGCAAGAGGATTGTGAACACTTCAAGACTATTATAACCCCGATCAACAAAGTCTCCCTGCCACACATTTTGAAAGGTATAGCACTCATAGATGGATAAAAAAGGGCAGCTCAGTGCACAAGACTCCCCTAGTAGGGTCTCGGGAGTCGGGAGGTAGAAATATGCCGCCTTACCCCACACAAACATAGAACCATGCACCAGCCACCGAGTCTGTGCCGTGGCACGGTACTATCTAGCCACTAGACCATTGGTGCTTGATGATAAAACAGTAAAAATGCCTAATCACTCACATCATCCACGTGTTTGGGAGAAGTGTAGGACATACCATAAAAATGTAATTTGTCTCCGGCACATGACCCCCGGTCTGGAAAAGTTTCATTAGATCATGAAACTGACCATGAATGTCACCACAAACAGTTACTGGACTATTAACAGGCTGCACATTAGACTCCTCAATAAGGATCTCTTTGACCTGACACATAAATTATCAGTTTAAATAATACCATCATTAATATATGCAAGTTTCACTCTATAAAGTGCAGTTACCATAACCCCCAGCTGAAAAAGTCCACGAGGGGATCCACTTACTCCGCATTCTAGCCTTCAATTCTAGGAAAATCCAATTGTTTGAATTAGTGAGCAGATCTAAATCATGTCCCTAAAATTGATGGTTAGGATGGGGAGTAAGTTTAAAAAACTTACTCTTGGAATTCTCGGATTAAGTGGATCCCCATTCAACTATTTTATTCATAAATACAAGAGGATAATAAATCCTGGAGAATTAAGAAAAAAACGAAAGTTGGATATAAAGTGAGAAGCAAGAAGTAAAACAAAAAACATGAATCAAAATATGCTAAACTCTACGCAGATCAGCAATTAACAATAGATTCAAAAGGGAAGAAATCTTCTTCTGTCCCGTGTTAGTTCATGTGTCATTTCCAGTAAAAAACACTTAATTATTAAACTTTTAAATTAAATATATTTTTTGAACCAACCATGGCAAATGACACATGAACTCTAGAAGCGAGAGATAGAGAGTATAGATGAGAAGTGAGAGTAATTGAAAATAGAAACCCTAAAGCGTAAAACGAAGAAAGTGAAGGGAATATACATATTCGCAAAGAAGTTGAAGCTCGTCTTCGAGGAGGTGTTGGCCATCTTTAACCTTCGAGATCCATTGATCCAAATCCATCTCTCTCTCTCGCTCTCTCTCTCTCTCTCTCAGTCACTTTCTCTCTGTCTTCTTTCTTCTGATAATGCAAACAGCAGGACTGCTAAAGGAAATGAGGGCACTGCTGCTAGGGTGCCACCAGTCAACAACAAACACCTATCTACTGTCTTGTTCTGAACCACTTTCTTAGCATCTATATTTTCTTTCCATTTTATTAGATTCAACACTCACTTTTCTATTAATTTAATTCCTAAACATGCTCAAATGTAAATTAAAATAGTTTCCCTCAAATTTCACTCAAAATGCTAAAAATCATAGATGTGGAAATAGTACTATGCTAGTTGATCGAATCGGAAAATCGGTTAAATAGTCTTCATATCAGTATAATATAATAATTATATTGGTCATGCAATTTAATTAGTTAAAATTGGCAAAAACCGATCATAACTGTCAGTTTTTATTTAAATCGTACAGATCATACCAATCATTTTTATTTAAAATTATAAAAAAAATTATGAAGGTGACTTATTTTTATTAAAATGTTGTTGTAGACGATTAAACACACAACTAATACATTCATTTATACTTCTAAAATATAATTTATCACGAAATCAAACATTCTGTTTTAAGAAATGATGTAAGTAAAAAAAATTATAAACTTGTTTATTAGTTTTTTCATTATTAATGTTAGTTTAATACATATAGTATATAATTTACTAGTATGTAGTTTAATTAGTAAACCATTGATTGAACAGATGTACCACCATATCAATGTTCTTATTAGTTTGATGATCGGTATAATATTGTTAACATTACTAAAAATAATTAAATTTAACCACGTTTGATGTGATAAGTTTTTTAACTTTTCTAGAAATCAAATTGGTACATATAATATTTTTTTGGGATTAAAATAGTTATTTACCCATGTTGTTATGGAAGTAAAAATTATTTAAATTTCTTAAATATTTAATTTTATTTTGTTTTTATTTTTTTATCGTTTGGAAAAGAAAAATGATAAATTATCTTATAAAATGGCCTACATTTTTTCCTACATGAACATCAAGAACGTGGTATGTATTACAAGATAATATTTTTGTTTATTATTACTATTCTAAGTTTACAATTGAAGCATATCATTTTTGTTTTGGATAGGTAATTTTGATGTTGGCATAGATAAACACAAAAAAGGGGTTGAATTTTTTTTATTTAGTCTTTTAGAAAATAATTATTTCATAGAATGTTGCTTTGCATGTCTCACTTAGGTCAGTCATCCCTAACGACTCTCATAGAATTGCGCCTGCTTTAGATGATGATGCATTCGTTCATTCGGTTCCGAGGCGGACAGACCCTCGCCATATCTTCACTCGAGTAGTGAAGAAGGGCATTTGTCGTGGGCTAGACCTTATCGTCGTGGAGGCAGACCGCCGCGTATCGGGCTAAGCGGGAGGCTAGAACACGAAGGAGTGGTAGGACGATCGAGGAGATTAGTGAGTTGGAGGAGGAGGATGAGGATGAGAGGACGATCCCCAATGAAGTGTGGTACTCTGCCGATGTCATGGTCCCAATCCCGGAGCATGCTATCACCCTATCTACCGAGAAGCATCAAGCGAGAGAGGAGTTTGTGCCTTATCTCCCATTAATCATCATCGATGCCAACACCGAGGTGGAGGAGGACCCTGATGAGCCCGAGTCTACAGACTCTGGTGTAGCATAGATTTCTTAGTTGTTGGTTATTGGATGACTATATTATGGACCCCATTTACTTTTGACGACTCTAACATAATTTTGGATGCCTCTGATTCAGTTGTATTTTAAGTATGGTTTGTACTATTTGGGAGGCTACTGCTCAAACACCTGACATTCATTTTGGACACTTAGCCATCGCACATCAGGCTATGATGAACTAGATGGTTAAGTAGTTTGACTTATTTTGTGAAAACTAATAAGAGAAGGTATCACATGTTATTTAGTTTTTAAATTCGCTTATCACTCAAGTTTTGAATTTCCACAAAGTTTCAACATGTGATGTTTCGAAATGGGAAGTTTTGAGAAAAAGGAATCGACTAAGTTAAGCATATTTTTATAATCACTTATCAACATTTTTAACATCACATTACCAAGTTTTCGGTTTGACCTTTCACTTGTAACATCTTTTTCAAAAAAAAAAAGCCTTCAATTTACCGATCTTTGAATTAATTCATTTAAACTTTTCATTAAAATAATGATATCTTTAATTATTATTTTGGATGGCATTTTGAGGCATTACAACTTAACATTTCAAATTGACTTTCCTAACATATATAACTTTGTACACATTTGAAAAAAAACACTTCCTTTGAACTATGTGTTTCAGATTAAGAACATCTTATATAACAATAATCATGAACATATTTTGCTTCTCAAATTTAATTCTTGTTATTCATCAAAATAATGAGAAAAATCTAAGTGATGACACAACCCAAATTAATTTTGATTGAAAAAGTATATGTGAACCTTCGTCAGAGATACTAGAAAATGACCATTCTAGTAGAAAGCTTAAGTGTTTGGATGTTTATGAGTTGAAGGTTGGTAACTAAACTATTGAATTAGAAAACAAAAGAAGTAAGATCAAAGATGGACTATTGGATGGTAAGAAATGGGATGGTGGATTTCAAATTGTCCCACAACCAATGATGTTTGATAAACCAACTGCTCGACACCATGAAGGGTTATTAGCCCAATGGGAAGTCCCTAAAATCGGCTCAGGTATGAAGGAAGGAGAACACTTCTCAGAATATGCACTAAGCAATATGTTAAAACAAAGCATTCAAGTTTTTTTATTTAGAAAAATGAGTCAAGTATTAGGAGAACCTACTTAGACAAGAAGACAACCCCTATAAATGGAGTGCACGTACTAAGAAAGCATTAGATGTCTTGTCCCCCAGTGAGTGCTTTTGGGTCAAGGAAGAGGCAAATCTTGAATGGTCATACAATCATGATAAAAAACTTGTGTTCAATGTAGAAGGATCTATAACCCCAAGGGACCACATATCCTGATGTGAACCTCAAAGAGCCTAACCTTGATATTGATGGCCTTGAAGGCATAAGTGATCCTATGACTAGGGCTAGGGCAAAAAGGACTCAAAATGCCCTTGGACAACTCATAATGTTGATCCATGATGATGAGTCAAAGATAGCCCAAGGGGGTGTAAAGATGCTCACTAGCATCTTGGTCTATGGTTCTGACCGAGTCAAGGATGGATCAGGCCATGCGCACGAGATAGGCCACGGGCTTGACTCAGGCGCCAAAATTGGCCCTAACATGGAGCCAGACAGACGCATGAGGCATGAAACCTGACTGAGACAACTCTAACCGAGTTGAGGTCTCTAGTGCATCCAGTGTTGCACCAGTTGCTGGACCAAACTGGCCTGGCCAGAAAATCTGATCGAGGCGCATGCGCCTAGTGTGCCGCATCAGGCACTGGGCATAGCCTGACCGAATCATGCCTAGCCAATTTAATTAGCATTGAGCAATTTTAATTTTTATAATAAATGTGTGGGCTAACTTTCGTCCAACACTTAGTTAATTTAATTCAAGTGTTTTAATCATAAACCTGCCCATAAAAAAATGACCAGAATGAAAAATGGCTCGTGGATGACTAAGTCAAGCCTAAAAGTGTAACCAACACTTTAATGTTTTGACCAACTTATAATTTTCGTGAACCAAAGTCATTCTAACTTAGTCTAATATTATTTAGCAGGTAAATAAAGACTATTGTAGCCGTTGGAGGAAGATTGCTCGAATGGAATCAAAATATGACCGTAGATGAGCTTAATGGAGCATTTATGAGGCTTAAACACCTTGTCTGGACTGTTGGAGCTAAATTTACCTGAGCGCATTTCATCCAGAGGGATCCTAAGTTAATTTCAGAGCTGTTGGAGCAAAGATGCTCGTGTGGAATTAGCATTTGGCCGTTGGAGACCTTAATGGTGCATTATGCACATGTTCTAGCCGTTTGCAGCCTACCATATTGTTATATTATTTAGTTATTATCTATTAAATGACTAAAATTATATTATTATATTTTTATGTCTAAGAAGAGTTATCTTGATCCTATGCATCTGCATGTGCAATAGAAATCAAGATTTACATAGTTCTTGGGTAAAATATATTTGGTTGGTTGTGATGTTTCTTAATTTTAAAGATTAAGAGACAATAAACAACCCATAATAGTTCATCATCTCCACCTCAAAAGAAGTAATAGCCCTATGTACCTTACTTTATCTCAAGTCAAGGATGAAGAAAGTACAATATTGAATACTTATGCTATTCTAGCAAATAAAGATTTTTATTATTATTAAGATAAAGGAAATTCCAATATTTATTATCATCCACATGTCTACTCCAAGAAAGAGAATTAATAATCATATATCCACTATCACATTTCAACTTGAAGGATAAAAGATAAAATCATAGTTGTTATTGTCAAATATGCTAAAGGTCCCAATTTTATTCCTGAATCACTGATTACTATTAAAAGGATATTCCTGAATCACTGATCACTATATCAAAGATATTTTATTAACAAAACTACTCCTATTATAGTTATAGAAGAAGTAGACAGAGAAATTACAATACAATTCTTTCTATTTACATTATTTTTCATAAAACTTGCCATATTATGCTCCTGCTTCACAAGTCAGGATAAGCACTAAAAACTACATAGTACTTGCACAAAGGTAAAAGATGAAAGATCACTGAAAGTGCAAATAGAAAAATAAACTTAGTATCTTACTAGTTGGCTCATACAAATACCTTCTACTTGTAACTTATTTGGTAGAGAAGATTATATGGGTAGGGGATGCCATATGATAACAGTGATATACACTTAAATCACTTAACAAAACCCAAATTGAGGATGCCAAATGAAGTGTTAGGCCAAGATTTGTCCTTTGCCTTCATTAGCAACACTCTGGTCCAAGCAACCCAGCCTTCCCAAGAAGTCCTC
Organism: Lupinus angustifolius; assembly: GCF_001865875.1. Classification (NCBI taxonomy): domain Eukaryota; kingdom Viridiplantae; phylum Streptophyta; class Magnoliopsida; order Fabales; family Fabaceae; genus Lupinus; species Lupinus angustifolius. The sequence goes on along the minus strand of NC_032017.1, from coordinate 1,979,704 downwards.
TTGTCCCATGGAGATCCCCATTCCAGCAAAAGGGTCAGTCCTCTCTCTGCATGTTTCTCAGCTTCTTCAAATCTCCCATTTGTCAAATAAACCTGACTTAATACAACATATGGTTCTCCAACAAATGGGTTTTTCTTAATAGACCCAACCAATAACTCCTCAGCCCTCTCCAACCCTTCACTAGAAACATCACAAACAGCTTCCCAGTATAAATCCCTTGCAGTTATTTGATCTCCGGCATCTAAAACCGTTGTGCAGTTATTAAAAACCGGTGGTAATGGCAGCTCAATATTTTCATCTCTGTCATAATCAACAGCCAACTCAACTCTCTTCTTTATATTCTCTTGAATGAAAATCTCTTCCTCCCTCACAATCAAAGTGTATATTGCTCCCATCCTAGAAATCGAGTTCAGCCATAGACCAGGCTTGCCATCTCCTGGCCAAAGACCCCAATAATTGTTCCCAGAAAACTCAAGCCTACCATTAACATTGTCAAACAACACATCCTGAAAACTATATAACTGATCACAGAAATCTGCCATAGTCATCATTAGGAAAATAGCCACCACCCTTCTTGAAACATGGACATCTTCACCTGTACACGGATTCAATACAATACACATCAAAGAGGGACCAAATATATGAATGAATAAATTCAATAAAAAAAGTCATTCCTAACAATCATAAAACGTGTCCCCTAGAGATAAAAAAATCTCAACTCTGTCCTCAACAAATCTCAAATGCCGCGATTATGATCAATGTGATTGTTGTTATGCATATTGTGGCCTTGTGATTAAAAAATATTTTAGAATTTGATGTGGCCTAAATTTAATTTACTGTCATTGTGTTACATCTCGATGTAGCCCCATTACATCTCGATGTAGCCCCATTACCATCTTCATTAAAATTGTGGTAAAGCAGCACAACCCTGACTGCAATTTTAAAAGAGTGATGTGGAGTCTGGAAGGAGTGAGACTCCTCTCCATTAATGAAGATGTAAGTACTATGTAAAAGTAAAGAAAAGGCAACACACATTGACATTCATATCCCTTTTATTTAAAAGGATATTATATTTTTACCCTTAAAATACAAAGGAAAAAGTCATTTGTCTCTCCATTACTTGAGAGGGGTCTCACTTGACTATTTTGCACCCAGTTTGAGCTTTAATATGAAATTAAAAACTTTACTATTTACACTAAAAAGTATATGCATTTTGATGTTTGTTTTAGTGTTATATATACACAACTATCTTGAAAACTATATTCTGAGGGCTAACCTGTACGAATGTGCTTAACTTTTATTCCTTGAACAGGAACAAGAGCGAGTAGTTTCTTCCTCCAAGTTTCTTCTCCATTAAAGAGACCCTTCTCCTTGGCATTCCTAAGAGATATATGAGACTCATTAAGATGTTCCACAAGTTCTCCATCATCATAATGAAACAAGAGATTATCGTGTATAACTTGTTGTCTCGGAACAACACAGAACAAGTGGATCAACCGCTCCGCTTCTTCTCCAACGTGTCCACGAACCACGTCGCGGCCAGTGGAAGGGTCAAAGATTGCGAGGTTAACATAAGAATTGGAGTAAGCTGAGTGAAAGAGACCACAGAGGCAGACTAAGTCAGAAGCTTTCCAAATCTTGAGGATTCGGTATATGTCGAGGAGATGGTCGAGGAAACTGCCGTGCTTGTGCCAGCACTCGCCGGCGCCGACGGAGCGAAGGAGGGAGATGAGGGATGGGAGGTTGGTGTTGATGGAGTGGAGCTCGCCGCGGAGGAAAGGACGAGCTGAGTCTAGGAGCTTTTCGAGGGTTTGGTGGGTTTGAGGTGTGGTGACTGAGAGTGAAGATGGCATGGTGTGATGTTCGGTGAAGAAGATGAAGAAGAAGAGTAGTGTGGTACTGAACTAGTTAAGTAGACGACAACATTGGTATAACAACTTAATAAGTTCACTCATTGATAAATGGGGTCACATGTTTCTAAAATAAGTGTCCCAAAATCAGTGTGTTTCCATGTCCTAAATCAATAGGATTTTTCCAAGTAATACACATATGTTAGTTTAAGTTTTTAAATTTTTCTTTTTTAATGAAGTGTCAATTTTTTATTGGACTGAGACAGGAATGGCACAGGTGATCTGTGTCCCTCATTGCTTCCCTATTCTCACGGAATAGAGATCACCTGTCCCAAATTGGTATCCCAATTCTGTCTCAGCCACTTGTATGAGACACATGTATTCAATAAATTATTTTTATAAATTAAATTAAATTGAATGATTATTTTTCGTATGTTTGCAAATATTGATTGGCTAGGAACACCGGAACACAAAAGGGAGGGACAGACGATCCCGGTTCATTCTCACGTACATTCCAGCTTTAAAACAAGGAAAGATAGAAATATCACAAATAGAAATGATATGAACCATACAATTGGTTAGCTCTAGCACATTGACAGAATGTCTTCTAATTTTAACCCATAATGTAGTAGGACAATGATCACCTGTCCCACAATTTTCCTGTCTCCTTGTGCCAGACCAATCAAACATCACAAAATAATATTAAAATATTAATTTATGTTTTTATAATTTTTTTTTAAATGAATGAAGCTCTATGATTGGCTTGATATACCAAATGAAACATGTGATCTCATCCCAAATGTAGTCCTCGTGCCAGATGACTTTTGACTAACTTCATTTGGGCCTATTATTTTTATTCTCCACTTTATCATTGCCCAACTTAACATGAATAACCTTTTCTTCAAGGTTGAAAATTTGGGCTGAATACATTGGAGCAAGGCCCGCTTCAAGAAGAACATTTTGGGCAGCTATGGTCCCATGATCGTGTTTGTGAGAGGGCTTGGAGTGTGACAGCTGTGTTGCACAATTGGCTTTTCCAAATTAATGGATAGTGCAAATGGAAGGAGTGTCAAGCGAGAATTGATTCTTTTGAACCAATGGAGGGGATGCCTTTCCCCAAAGACCTGAGACACATGGTTCTATAGAGTGGTCCTGCCAAAATGAGGAAATACATTTTGTGGGAAACTCTCCAAGGCAGAACTATCAAAATAATTACCTTTAAGTGGTAAAAATCAGTTTTAGAGAAACTAGTCTTGGAGGCAAGATCTTCCTCAAAAACAACTTTTCTATCCTCGGAACAATCAATTCCAACACCCCACCCAGGATAAGAGCATAAAATTAGAAGATACTCTAAACCAGTTTATGTAAATGACAATGTCAAATCAGAAGAATACCGATGCTTCTCTAAGGAACATGGAGATACAGATTGGGCAACTGACCAAACAATTAGCTGAAAATTAGAAATCAACATTCTCAGCTGATACATAAGTAAATCTGAGAGAACATGGTAATGCAATCATGAGTAGGGGTGTAAAAATTCGGTTTGGTTCAGTTTTTGGTGCATTTTAGTGACCGAGCCGATAAAAAATATATGGTTCGGTTCCGCTCAATTAACTGCAAATTTAACTATAATAACCGAACCGAACCGAACCGCTCTTGAATGGTTCGGTTCGGTTCGGTTCCACGGTTTTTCCATTTACTTTTTTATAAA
>NC_032017.1:1937267-1976043 GCF_001865875.1 Lupinus angustifolius | reverse complement strand
CAATACATGTATAATAATATATGATATATGTTAGTTTCAAACTCAATATCACAAAAGTTGTAAATATGTTCGAAATCATAAGACACTAGGAAACAATTTAGTAACTAATAACATATATAATACTAACTTAATAACAATTTAGTAACATATATAACACTACAATTCACTAATAAAACATTATTCCCTAATCCTTGTATATATTTCTTTAATATGCGGTTCGGTTCGGTTCCAACGGTTCCTAAATTTCTAAAACCATAAACCGAACCGAACATAAACGGTTCCTTAAAAAAATAACCGAACCGAACCGCGAAACCGAACCGAACCACATTTTACGGTTTGGTTCGGTTCGGATCCATCGGTTTCGCGGTTTAAACCGGAACCGCTTACACCCCTAATCATGAGGGGTGAATCTGGCTCAACGGAGCAGTAGAAGGAAACAAATTTTTTTTGGTAACCAATGTCAAGCTAGTTACATTAAAGAAACGCTTGCTGGGAGGCAACCTAGTACATTTTGTTATATAATAAGTTATTTCTCTTTCCTACATTTTGTCTTAATTTTATTTTTTGTGAGTATTAACTACTTTCTCTTTTGTTAAAAAGAAAAAAAAACTAGGGATCAAACTCGAAAAACAATTTGTTTTTAGAACAAGAGAAATTTTTTTTACAATGGGTTAATGGGCCAAGTCCACAAAATTGAAAATTCAAAAAAAAGGCCCAAAACATAATCAAAGTCATTGTCAAGGCTCATAACTCGGTCAAGCCTGGACCACTGACCCACTGCCCAGTGTGGGGGACCATGCGCTCAGCGCCTGTCTGCCAGGCCATGTGCCTTGGAACCAAAAAATCCCTCAAAAGAGGATTTTTTCTTGATTTTTGACCGAAAATCCTTGACCAAAGACTCCCCTCCCCTATATAAACACTCATTCTTGAATTACAAAGCACCAAAGCATTTTTCAAAATCACCTCAAACAAAAATTTTCTCTCAAATTCTCAAAGTTTTCTTTTACCTTCATTATGTAAGTATTCTCCTTCTTAAACATTTTTTTATGTAAATCTTCATTTTTGTTTACTTAATCTTCTTCAAGAAAATGTGTAAGAGGCTTAATCCATGAAATATCTATATATATATATATATGCTCATGCACATTTTTATTTCCTAACTTTTTTGGAGTTTTTTGCACAATATGGACTTCTCTTAAAAATTTTAGGAGTTCATCAAGGAGAGGCAAGGAAATCACAAAGGAAGACAAGAACTCCAAATTTGTATCCAAAGATGCTAAAGAAAAATTCAAGGAATTCACACTCAAGAATGACATCACTTTAGAAAAAATCATCAACTTGAGTGAGGATGACTTTGAAGGTTTTCTTTTTGTGGTAGAAAGGTATGGTTGGCAAAAGATTGCTCAACCAAAGAAAAAGTTTTCTTTGAATGTTGTAAAACAATTTTTTGCCAACTCAATCTCTTCAAGTGAGGTAAGAAGAAATCGTTACACTTGGGTGAATGAGACCTCCCAAATGAATGAGATGTTTTGTTTAATTTGCCTTCCTTTCTCATTTTCTTCCTCCCTACTCTTGCCCTTGATCTCTCTCCTCTTTTTCTCCTAACTCCCAAACACAACCTAAAGAACCCTTCCACCCAAACAAGGATTTGCTATCACAAACCATGTCTCAAATTATATCTCGCACTAATGCAAGTGGAATGTCAATTATAAAAGTTAAACATTCATTATTTTTACTATTTTTATTTCAATGTCATTGGTATGAAACAAAATTTGGAACAACAGATTCTTATTCTTTCCACTCAACATAGTGCATAAAGTTTTCACAGAGTCTCAAATACGCTATTCAGAAGTGTTACTACACTTCTTGATACACTATCCAAAATGTTGTCCATTGAAAGAGGCTATTTAGAATAACAAAATCTTGTATTAGTAACTTTCGAATGGAATATCAGAAACTATTACACTCTTCACCAACCACTTCTTCACTCTCTTACCACCCTTCTCACCTCAAAGCTATTATCAGAAACTATTGTTTTCTAAGGGCTAATGCTATAAATTAAGTGACTTTGAATATAAATTAGAAAGGAATGTATAGTTCAAATATAGTTAAATATATTGCAACAAAGTTGCTGACAAGACATTGACCTAGTAGTGTACAACTCCACTAGATCCCAAATGTCAAAATGTCAAATGTTTAATTCTTGGATAAATTAATTAATTTTGAATATATATTAGAAAGGAATGTATAGTTCAAAAATAGTTGAATATATTGCAACAAAATTACCAATAAGACATTAATTTAGTGGTATAAGACCCTACTGAATATCATATATGTCAAATGTCAAATGTTCGTTTCTTGGGAGTAGGGATGTTCGCAGTCCATTTGGATCAATTTTTAGGGAAAAAATGATATGATCCATACACGCAATTAACATGTTGTCTGGTCCAGTCTGTTTATATTTAGATGTCTAATCCAATCTGATACAATTATTATGTGGTTTCGAATCGGTTTTTTTATAAATATTGAAATTGCACATTCAAAACTCATAAAAATGACTAAATATTAAGCATAAAACAACAATAAAAATATTATTCAACATTACAATATGTGCAATAATAGTATAAGTAAACAACATCATAAGATAGTAAGAAACATTAAGACAATAATAATAAAATAAAAAAATGGCAACAACAAGACATCAACAATAACAAGAGAACAAAACAAGATATCAATAACAACAATATGAGCACTTACAACATAATTTTAACAGTTAGATTGTTCTATTGATGATTAACAACAATAATACTTTCAGAACAATAAAATTGGTAAGAAAGCACATAATCAAAATCAACATTGAATCCTCTTCATTTGGTTGTGAGATTTGTTGAATCCTCTTCATTTGGTGTATATGTGTTATAGAATATAACAAAAAAATATAGGTACAATTTTGGAGTTGGGACTTAAAAATTAAGTTTGGAAGAAACTTAAAACTATTACACACTTAAACTTTACATAATAATTCAGTCCGGTCTGGATTAGTCTGGATGCAAGAGGTGAAACCAAAATCCAGATCGGACCAATCGATCTTTAAAAAATAAGTCCAATACGATCCAAACACATTCGATTTTTGCAGTTTCGGTCTATTTTGGATTGATTTTCAGTTTTATTTTTGGATCGGTCTGGACTTGAACACCCCTAGTTGGAAGGGCACTCATACACCCAAAAATGATTACTTTTGTATAGAATGATGGGATATCCTTGGTTATACCAACAAATATTGCAACAAAACTCTAAGAAAATTCAAATGATACATTGCCCAAAGGCCATAAAAATGAAGAAAATTCAACTGACACATAATATTTTAGAATATAAATTAAATTACACGAAAATTTCAATTGGTTGACCTAACTGTATATACTAACAAGTTCTTGAATCAATCCATTCTAACCTAGTAACCTGAGATTAGTGCTTTCCTGAACCAAAGCATCATCACAGTTCTAATGGGGATATGAACTCAGCAAAGTTATATATGTAGCAACCCCAGAGCATTGTGCAAGTGTTGAAACAGAACTAATATCATTTCATAACAGATTGTTTCACGTAGGATCGACCACCAACACTGCAATGACAAGGAACAATGTAAAAATCCACAACAAATGATCCTACATGTCTCTATTGAGATGAAATAAATTTGTCACTCACGAATATTCAAGGTTAATGTTAATAAATCGAGCGTTTTCTTTGTTTTGTGACAATGTGATTGAACCTTCAATCGGTTGATCTTGTTCCAGTGCTATTGGCTCATAAAAGTAAATCAATGTCTGCAAAATACATTGGTAAGATCAGGAAAACAAAATAATATCATAAAGGAGAAGGTAACTATTGAGCATGATATTTCAGCAGAGTCAAACATCCATAATAATATAAACATAGCATAAACAAAAACCAAACCATGATCTCTTTAAGTCTTTTTAATCATTCCGCCTATGGTTTTTCTTCATCTCCCTCTTCCTCTACCCTCCGTTTGATTTACTATCGTTACGGGGGCTTCTACCAGTCTCCTCCACACATGTTCAAATCACCTAAGGCGCAATTCTATCATCTTTTCTACGATAGGAGCTACTACAACTTTCTCCCTAATACATTCATTTCTAATACTATCTTATCTAGTGTGTTCACTCATCCAACGCAACATTCTCATATCTGCTACATGTTGTCTATTATGTTGTTGAAATTTTATCGCCTAACATTCAATCTCATATAACATTGCAGGTCTTATAGCCATGAGGTAAAACTTCCCCTTCAACTTCAGTTGTACCTTTTTATTATATATGGAAATGGTTTTAATTCACTTGAACACCCCCACCTGCCCCTGCACTTGAATAATTTAGGAGTGCATAAACAGGAAAAGAGGGTGAAGCACTTTCCACTACCTACTCTAACCGTTTTATCATATAGTGTGTACAACAACAATAACCAGGCCTTTATCCCACTAGATGGAGTCGACTACATGGCCAAGTCTTTAGTATAATTTAGTATATTTTAATGTGCTCTGCACTTCAATGTATTTTTGCTCCACAAAATGTGTCACCCGACACTGCTAGGAGCCTTGCCGCACTAGTGTGGCATAAACATATAGATGACATACAACTGTAGAAAAAACTGAATACAAAAAATCAACCAAGTGGAAGACATTTTGTGCGATTTAGTTTCCATATATCCTTTTAAGATAAAGCAATGGCACAGGAAAAAAATGTACATTTCACCCAACAATGAAACTAGAACATATAGAAATCGGAAATTGGAAGGAAGAAAAATAAGGCACCTGCTGCCAATGCGTTGGAGGGTTTTCAGGTGCAGTAGACAGGACCAGTGCATCATTAGGATTTGTCCTCTTTCTTCTCTGATTACCATTCGCCAAATGATTGTTAGTAGATGAAGTTGAATGAGAATTGATTGGTTGTATTGCAGGCCCGTTAAATTCGACATCAAACCAAAATGCAAAACCATGTAGTGGTGCTGTATAGAATAGGAAAAAGAGTTCAATAAATATCAATATACATCAATATCTAAAAATGCAGAACAATTTGTTAGTAACTTAGACGAGAGCAGCAAGGAAAGGATTCAAAAACCACTACATCGGTAGAGGGAAGAGCACACATTTGCTTACCCCGCATCATTGAATTGAACTTAAAGCTTGATGTTATAGTTTCTAGCTCGTGGATGGTAATAGAATAAGAATCAATGTATTTTACCTGTAATAGTAAAAGAACAATTTCTTTAAATATGATACTGAATATTAGCATGAAGAAAAATCGAAACAACATGCATAGTCACAAACTTGGAAACCTAGACATACAAACAAAAGAATGCATTATTGCACAAAAATATCCACAATCTAGACCTAATATATAAACCAGACATTCTGATCAAATAGTATTTTTTTATATATAAGCAAATTCACAATAAGTTATAAATGGCATAAAGCTAGCACCATTACTAACTGATACAATATCCAAACTATAGTCCAACTAGGTGGGGTTAGCATTACTAAATGATGTTAACATTAATGTCAAACCACAATTTTTTCTCCCTTTAATAGTAGAGTAAATGAACAAAGGAAAAAACCACAATAATGCCTTGGTTTGATTCCTGCCGGTGGTACTTCATTGATAGTTCATCTAGAAGAACCACTGAGCCATTGCTAAAATTTTTGGGATGCCCTGAATATTTTTTGGGTTTAACACAATTATCCTTCATGGAGGTAATCTTATTCGAGCCGGATAGGACCACTATACATGGCAAAGCTCTCCCTACCAAATATTTAACGTAGCTGCATTTCTAGAAACTCGAACCCAAGACCTCCAAGAATGCCCTGGATTCTGAATGGCCCCACTATCTCATCTTTCTTTTCCACAATGGAGAGAAAAGATAATAAAAAGTATAGAAAGTGAAAGATATAGATCAATGAAACAACTTCTGCATATCTAAGAACTTTTCATAATGATAAAAAATAACATTTTATTGTCCCATATGATATGCAGTGCTATGAAATATCCTTAAAGATTCCAGAATTTCCGTACAACCATAAGTACCAAACTACTGCAAACAGCAATTTCCATGAGGCATTGCCTTTGCAACTTACCAAACCTCTGATTCATTTAATGATTTATTTTCAGCCCAAAAGAGAGATTACTATTAATCCATGTTGGTCTCACTAAAGTGCAAATTCAGATAGATTTTGGGCACAGTCCTTTACAATCTATCCAGTACTCAACTTGTGCAGTGGAAAAAAAATGATTTTTTTGGGAAAATTTGAAATTCATTACGATGAAGAGAATTGTTGGAAAAATTAATGAGAAAAGTAAAGTAAGTATAAAGCTTAGAGTGCACGAGTCCAAATGACTAAAGCCCACGGCTTTTTGGACAATGTTGCATTTATCAAGCCCAATCCCACATGAAGATGACAACTCACTCTCCCACAAAGCAAAACCTGAACGAGACCAGTTCATAAATATCGACAAGAATATTACAAAGTGTTGCTGATAAGAGATCCTTCTTATAAAAAAATCAATGTAGCAAAGAGTGGGATAGTATTAATAATATAACCTAGAGTTAAACCATGGATTAGATAACAGATATGAAATTACCAACCTTCAGTATCATCCTATTTCAGAATTGAATTTCAAACCACATCTCAGGCAAGAAAAATATTTATATGTATAGGCTAGAGGAGCACGTACTTCAGCTGCTGAAAGCTACAAAGATAAGTAAAAAAAACTACACAGAAATAATAGCAACAGTGGACTCACCTCATGCGGCCATGTCAAAATATTCTCGCCAGTTATTGTCTCCACAGAAGGTTCTTCTGACGCAGACTGTTTTGCTAATGAGATCATCGGAGACACTGCAACAGAAAGCAGAAATAAAAAGGGGGTCAAGAAAGTAATAGATTAAGGGAAACAGAATATTTACAGATTCTTTTAGTCATTAATAGTAAAAATACATTAACAAAAGTTAAATATACTTGAAGATAGATGCATCATTGGATAATTCTAGCATGTAACATTATCATTTAAGTAGCCAAAAAACTATTACTCAAAAAGGGTATGCCCTGCAGCTTGCTAAGGTCTTTGGTTCAGCTCAGCTCCATAAATTTACGATGAATACGACAGTATCCTCCAAAAGAAGAAATGCCAGAAATTTACCCAAGAAAGTTCTAGCATTATGCTCCACTGAAAAGCACAACAAGATTACGACAAACAAAGCACAATACAGCAATACACGTCTCTCCCCACTATGCCCACAGTCCTCTAAAATAATTTACAAGAACCTGAGCAATCTAGAAACAAATGTCAAGTAGTCTACTAGGAGCTACATGGATGATGAAACAAAGGAAGGTTGTGCTTTTGCATGCAACTTCCCGTAATCAAACCCGTTATCTTTTATTCTGATAAAAGAAAAAAAATTGATACGAGAGAAATGACAAAGAATGGAGCAAGAAGGATAAGATGCATTGAAATTATAGGGTTTAGGTATAGAAGGAGAGTAGGGTATATACAAAATCATAAATTGTATCAATACTATTGTGAATGATGACATGATGTCATACAAAAGACATAATACTAACTCATATTTATACTAATACTAGACACATGAAAGATCTTTTAAAATACTCTAAACAAATCTAAGATATTATCATCATAATATAATATAATCTTTCTATACTGAAGTAGCCTCTAGATATTCTCTATAAGATATTTTGAGATGCTTTAACCATTTCTAATACTCCCCGTCAACCTAACTTTAAGCTTGTTACATAAAAATATAGAATTGTTTTTTCTTCTTAATTGTTACACCAAAATAATTGAAATTGAAATCATGGATGACATTTGCTTCTGGGATAGGGGATAGGGACGAGGCGATTTCATGAGACAAATCAGGGGCCAGTGCACCTGGGACAAATCTAGGGCTAGTTCATCCGGAAATAGCACTACGCCAGTTATATATTTTGAATTTAAGATAATTTGAGTCCTGTTCTTTTGTCTAGAATCCTATTCTCCATTTTAGAACATGACATATATATTTAAAGGGGTTTGCTAAGATGAGTAATGTGCTTTTTCCTGTTAGGTACATGTTAGCATTGTGTACCAAAAAATTTGGATAAAAACACCCTAATATTTTGTTGGAACAAGTTTGATGAGAAGACTATTTTAGAAAATAGATTCTCTAAATTTAAAAAATCCAAAATCCCTTTCTCTCTCCACGTTATCAAACCCTCTCTCCATCCCCTATCCACTCCAGCACTCAACACCCTTCATCAAACTTCAATAATATTTATGACAAACAATAGAATCCTTTTGATATTTCATATATTTAGGTACATAAATGAATTGAAGTTTGAATTTGGTAAAGCCAAGTCTTAGTATAGTTGAGATTTAGTGTAACTGTTTTTGTAACTGATTTTCTCTTAATGTATTTAGGCCATTTTCTAGTTTTTGTTTATAATGTATCTGGCCCCCTTTCTGGCCAGATATATTACAGCTTTATTTTCTGCTCTTATAAATAAAGAGCTTGGGCTTATTGTATAACTATCAATTAATAATACAAACTGAATACATTTCATTTCATATTGTCTCTCTCTTCTCCCTTCTCCTTCTTCTTCTCTCTCTTGAAGCACGATACTCATTGCTTCTCTCGGGTTTCTTCCTTCTTCTACCTCTACATCATCAAATTCAAACGTGGTATCATGAACTTATAGATCATGAAGCTCCATGGATTCTTTTCCACCAGTATCAACGTCGACTTCTCTCTCTCCTCAGCCTTCCACGGTGGTTCCTCCGGCGACGATAACTTTCTCCCACAATGTTTCCGCTAAATTTTCAAAAAAAAATTACTTCATATGGAAGCAGGTTGAAGTTGTTCTCGCTTCGCATCGGCTTGAAAGATTTGTTGTAAATCCTCAGATTCTTCTTCCTTTTTCTTTCTGAAGATGAACATGAGCTTCGACGGTTGAATCCAGAATTTCTGCAATGGGAGGAGCAAGACTAGCATTTGGTCTCGTGGTTGCTACAATCACTTTTTGAGTCTGTTCAGTCACGGGTTCTAGGGCTCAAACACGCATGGCAGATTTGGGATGAAGTTCATACTTTCTTCGATTCCCTGATTCGTGCTCGAAGCCAGCTTCTTATCTCTGAGCTTCGCACCATTAAGAAAAGAACTCAGACTTTTGATTCTAGGGCTCAAACATGCGTGGCAAATTTGGTCTCGTTGATACACTCTCTTGATGCGGTTGGTGAGGTAATTTCCGGTCGTGAACAGGTTCGTTTAGTCCCTTCCTTCCGAGTATGAATCTTTTGTCACCACGATCAACAATAGAACTGAGTTTTGCTCTTTTATCCAACTTGAGTCTCTTCTAATGGCTCATGAAACTTATCTGGAGAGGATTCATCCTCCCACTAATGAGGTGTTTTTTGTTAATGTTGCTAGCTCATCTCTCAAGAATCAGTTCTCTAATGCTAGACAGCAACAACCTCAGAATTTTCATTATGAGGCAGAGGCTGTTTTTCCTTCGAATATATTGCAAGCTTACAATTCTCAGTTATGGTATCCTGATTCTGGAGCCACACATCACATTACTGCTGATTCGTCGAATTTGATGCACTCTACTGGCCTATCCGGATCTGACAACATTTTTATGGGTAATGGTTCTAGTGCACCTATTACAGGTATTGGTACGACAAAGTTTCAATGACCTCACAACCCCTCACATGTTCTTACACTTAAAAATTTACTTCTGGTTCCTTCTAAAACCAAGAACCTTGTTAGTGTTAGTCAATTTGCCAAGGACAACTCTGTGTATTTTGAATTTCATTCTCATTATTGTTGTGTTAAATCTCAGGTTGATGGTACCTTACTTCTAGAGAGCACTCTTGGTCCTGAAGGGTTATATGTCTTCACTGATCTCCAGCTACCTGTCTCACTGTCATCCTCGGTTTCTAGCAGTAATAGTTCTAATATTCAGTCATGTAATTTTTTTGTTTCTCCTACAAACTCTAGGGATGACACTTTGTATTTGTTGTGGCATTCTCGGTTAGGCCATCCAAATAAAGAAGTTATGCAGTCTATTTTACAACACTGTAAATTTCCCCTCATAAATAAAAACAATATTGTTTTTTGTAGTGATTGTGCTTTAGGTAAATCACATTGTTTACCTTCAAGTCCATCACACACGGTTTATTCCACTCCTTTTGAGTTGGTGTTTATAAATCTTTGGGGACCTTCTCTGGTTGCATCTGTTTCGGGGTTCAAATACTATATGTCCATTGTTGATTCTTACACTAGATACACTTGGTTTTTTCTTCTTAAACAGAAGTCTGAAGCCCTTAGTATTTTTAAGCAATTCCACACTATGATTCACAGTTTAAGGGAGTCTTAAAGTCTGTCCAAACTGATTGGGGTGTGGAGTTTCGTCCTTTTTCTTCCATTTTGAAAACTCTTGGTATTCATCATAGAATCATTTGTCCTCACACTCATCATCAAAATGGGGTGGTCGAAAGGAAACATAGGCATATTGTAGAAATGGGGTTGACTTTGCTTGCCCAAACTTCTCTTCCTTTACAGTATTGGAAGTATGCTCTTGACACTGCTGTCTATCTCATAAATAGAATTCCCAGTAAGTCTATCAAGGGTAAAGTTCCTTATACCTGTCTTTACAAATCCCCTCCTGACTACATATTCCTAAAATCTTTGGTTGTGCATGTTTTCCTTGTTTACGACCTTATACAAAACATAAGCTACACTATGAAAAGTGTACTTTTCTAGGGTATTCTTCACATCATAAAGGGTATAAATGTCTTTCTTCAAGGGTAGAATGTATGTTTCTCGTGATGTGATTTTCAACGAGGGCAAGTTTCCTTTCACTGTTTCTCCCATTCCCACATCGGACTACCATCCTAGTAGTAGTGTGTGTATCCCTCTCTCAGTGGTGTCTCAACCCTCGTCTCTAAATACTTTACCTTTTTCCTCTACTTTGGCCACTACTTCCCAACCTGTTACATCCTCTACTGACGCCTCTCACCAGTCTCTCAGTTCTTCCCCATCCCCGTCTGTGTCTCCACCCTCGCTGGTAACTAGTCCTGGTCAGGTGTTGCCTCTTAATACTCACCCAATGCTTACAAGGTCAAAAACTGTTCACTCTAGGACTGAATCTTTTCCTAGTGCTCTTAATGCCTATGCTGAACCCAAGACAGCAAAGATTGTCTTGTCCCTTCCTGAGTGGAGAAATGCTATGGAAGCAGAATTTGATGCTTTGATGAGAAATGATACTTGGAGTTTGGTTCCTTTACCTGAGGATAGAGAAGCTATTGGGTGCAGATGGGTATTCAAGGTAAAAGAAAATCCTGATGGCACCATCAATAAATACAAAGCAAGGTTGGTTGCTAAGGGGTTTCATCAAAAACCTGGTTTTGACTACAATGAGACATTCTCTCCCGTTGTAAGACCAGTCTCTGTAAGGGTTGTGTTAACCTTAGCTCTTACCTATGGATGAGATGTTCAACAAATTGATGTCAATAATGCTTTCCTTAATGGAGTTCTTGAGGAGGTTGTTTACATGCAACAACCAGAGGGGTTCAAGTCCTCAGACAACACTTCAGTCTGCAAGTTGAACAAGGCTATCTATGGTCTCAAACAAGCTCTCGGGGCCTGGTTTGATAAACTGGCACGAACTCTCTTATCCTTTGGTTTTCGAAAATACAGATGTGATCACTCTCTTTTTCTCTTAACTACTACACAAATTGTTTGTCCTATGCTATGTTGATGACATCATAATCACAAGAACTTCTTCCGTTTTGATTAAGCAACTCATTGAAAAGATGAACCTTGCCTTTGCTCTCAAAGATCTTGGTTCTTTGGATTATTTTTTGGGTATCGAAATTCAGAAACTTCCGAATGGGTCTCTTCTTCTTACTCAGTCCAAATACATTAAAGACTTGTTACAAAAATTTCATATGGATAATATGAAGAGTCTTCCTACTCCTATGGTTGGAGGGTGCAAGCTTACTAAACATGGGAGCAATTTCTTGGAGGATGCAAAATTGTACCGGTCTCTTGCTGGGGCCTTACAATACATCACTATTACTCGACCAGAAATTTCCTACAGTATCAGTAAGGTGTGTCAGTTTCTTTCCCAACCTCAAGAGGAACACTGGAAGGCTTTAAAAAGGGTTTTACGGTACCTGCAAGGCACAATTACTCATGGTCTATTATTAAAATCGGCGTCTCCTCATCATCCTTTCTCTCTCTACACCTACTGTGATGTTGATTGGGCATCTGATCCTAATGACTGCAAGTCTACTTCTGGGGCAAGTGTTTATCTTGGCCCTAATTTGGTTTTGGTGGTCAAAGAAACAAGAATGGGTTGCTCGATTCACAGCTGAAGCAGAATATCGCAGTCTAACTCTTGCTGCTAGTGAGATGATCTGGATCCAAAGTCTTCTTCAAGAATTACAATTCAAAACCTTTGTTCCAGTTGCCTATTGTGATAATATGAGCAATGGCTTACTCTCCAGAAATCCGGTTCTTCACTCCAGAACCAAACATATTGAGCTTGATCTTTTTTGGGTTCGAGAAAGGGTTATTAGCAAGCAATTACTTGTTGAACATGTTTCCTCCGAACATCAAGTTGCATATATTCTCACTAAACCTCTCTCTACCTCAAGATTTCTTCTTCTCCGAGATAAGCTTCATGTGACTGATATGTGTACTGTTCAACGTGGTCATGTTGGCTCCAAATTTAGGAGGGAATATTAGAGTAGTTCAGTTAGTCATTTAGTTTTAAATACTTTTGTAACTGCATTGCAACTATCTCCCTTCCCCTTTTTAATGTATTTGGCCCCTATGCATGTCCAGATACATTTCCTTTTCTTTTCTCTGCTGTTTATAAATATTGAGCATGTGCACTTTATAATTCAATAATTCAATTCATTTCAATATATAAAAATCAGATTTCTCTTTCTCTCATTCACGTCTTCTCTCTTTCTTCTTCGTCTTCTTTCTCTCTCTCTCACAGAAGGATATCCTTCTTCTGCACTTTCCTCTTCACCGATTCTTCTTCTCTCATCATCAAATCCTAATAATGAGGAGTTGAGTCCTTTATATAGAGAACAATAGAGAGTGATTCGGTTCTAACAAACTCTAACTAAAGGTAACAGACTAAACAACTTAAGCAATGGAAAACCAATAATTAGAGCACTTCTAATATCTTTCTCCCTTATATTTTCCGCCGATGCATTTTTGGCAAACTTCTCCCCATTTCTTTCTGTGACACTAAGAATTGGCACAGGAAGCCAAGTTGTGGGAATTTCGAGAACTGACAATGGCAGTCAGATTGAGGGAAAAGAATTGACGCGGATAGTCATATTTTAGGTATTTCGAGAACTAACACAGGTAGTCAGATTGTGGGAAAAGAATTGACACGGGTAGCCATATTGTGGAGATTTTCAGAATTGGCACTAGTAGTCATATTATGGTGGGTGTATTCGAGATCGGTTCTTACAGTGTAGTAAGAATTTGATAATAGAGATCTGGACTGTTTTATCCTAGGGACGGCGTGGTTGATAGTCTGCTTGCACATTTTAGATAGTGCCACAAAACGTCTTAAAGATAGCAACTTGGTCGTGACTCAGACTGTACCTACTTACTATACAATTGTTGCAAGCTACAGTATAATTGTACCATTTATAATTGTTGCATTTATAATTGTTGCAAGCTACAGTAACAACAGACTGTTAGAGCAGGCTAGTTATGTTAAGACTATTGTAATAGCTTAGATAAGTGAAGTTGTTATATCTAGCACCAGGTGGCACTCTCTTGTACCTACTTACTATACATAGTGGTCTTCTTACCATTATTCAGTTGATAACAGAATTATAGTTTTCAGTTCTTTTTATCCTTTCTTCTCTCTCTGTCTCATGAATCTTCAGATTCTAATATCTCAACTACAAAACAGATAGCTGACATCATCTTGAAACTCTTTATGGCGGCAGGACTAACCATTTGTGTAACAATTTGGGCATGTTCGACATCTATACAACTTGAGGGGAGTGTGAAGAGTAGCATATTGAGCATGTGTTTCCTGTGATTAAGAGTATAAGTCTTATGTACTATTTGTACTACATTGTACTCATGTTTATTTCATTTTACATGTATACCATACTTGTAACTACATTGGATAATGTTCGCTCATATTTCAGACACGCAACAAGCTAAGACAAAGTGCAATGCTAATTTATAGAGTCAGATTATTTGGTAATCGTTGTGAAGAAGAGCACATCCAAAGACACAGTAAACAAGTGAATGTAGCTTTAGCATGCAGATAAAGTTTGTAAGAAGTACAAATCAAAATGGAAATATACTTAACAATCTGGTGTGTCATATAAGTTACCAAGTAGTACACTCACTATTAATTCCATATACGTTGCGCCAGAAATCGATGTATTCACTGTATCTGTCAGCATGTGTTACAGGAGCCATGTACAACTGGAAAAAGTAAAACAATAGGTTAGCATTTCCCCCACATAAAGAAGACACTAAAAGACTGGAAATGGTCACTTCGCTTGCAAGGATAAGGCTGCATAAATATACCCTCCCGAGACTCCACTTGGTGGGATCTTCATACACTAGGCCGCCCAACAAGACACTAAAAGGCCGTTATCTTTTACAAGATAAACTAAATCCAGTGTTTACAAAGTCCTCAATGACACTCGAGTAATTCAAGACTACATGTATTTGTAATCATATATCCCATCAGATTCATTCAGGCTTATTTGGCCGGGCTTGAACTAGTAGTACTGCACTACTACTTGACCTCCATTTGTAGCATAAAATAGGTTTTAGTTTTCTTATGACAACAAGCAGTTCGGATTCAGAATAATAATCCCACTGTTTTCAAGTAAATTATAAAATTAACTTAAAATAAAAAAAAAGTATATCTAAAAGTAAACTTAGCTTACTCCTTGACAATTTTTTAGAAGTGATCCCTATAAGCAATATATCTTCATATTAGCAGAAAATAATAAGCATACCGATGCGTTTGAAGGAAGAATAAGACCACCAGGTTTGAGCCAGCGATCTCTGGCCGTAATAACACTTCCAAGCATGCTCTACAAGAAAAGAAAATTCTTCAAGCAAATATAAATTATAAAAGTGGATGTACAGCGAAAAGATGAGAAAGTAATGTCATGCTTAGGTTTCAGAGTAAATTAACAAGCCATCTTATGTTGAAACCAAAGAACAGGGGTGTGCAACAAAAAACACTAATAAAACAGGTCCACATAATTTAACAGATTTCTAATATCTTAACCAAACCAGTGCCCTGCTTCCAAAAGCAGTTCAGAAAATTAGACAGTGGCTAGTGGTTGTTGGTTGGTCCTGAAGTGGCACAATGTCGAGTGGTGGTTATGGTTGTCTCGTATTAGAGAATAACTGTTAAGGACTATAACAGTTTAGCATATTGCTAGACTGTTGCAAAGAGTAGTTAATTATTAGTCTAGTTAGAGGGCAATTGCATAAAACTGTAACTGCCACGGCTTCTATAAATAGAAGCCTGACTATCATTCTATGATACTTCTCAGAATCAAGGAAATAATACAATTCATTTTTTTCCTATTCTACTCTCTCCCTCAGTCCCTCTCTATTAATTTCTCTCTCTTAGTTTCTAATTTTCACATTGTGGTTGGGTTGTGGAGGATGCAGGGAAGCATGGAGGCTCATGAGTTGATGGGTGAGTGGTAGTGGAGATGCAATGGAAGTGTTGCTCTAGTGAAGGCATCTGTCACCAGCATTGATCAATTAGCGGATGTTTTCACTACGTCTTTTACAAGGTCCTCGAATAAGGTATCTATCCAGATTGATGGAAAGTGTTAGAATCCTTATAGTTATTTATGTAGATAGTGCACTTACACATATCATATTTAATCATATCAAGTAAATAGGGTTATTACACTAAGTATATGCAGGAGCATCCTCTAAGTAGGTTTGAAACACATGGATCTCATCATATGTCTCTCTTTTCCCTCAATTCTATCAACAGGAACATGATCATACATTAACTATTTCTTCGATATATCCTATTAGTAATCTTGACGGGAAGCAATCCCGAAATATCATAAGAAATTACAACATTTCAGAATTAGAGGGACTGTCGTCAATTATTATGTTTTATTATTATTGATATAATGATAGCTTTTAGGGATTCCTAGTTTGATTCTGAGATCTACCTATTCTGTTTCCTTTTTTGCTTCTCTGTTTTGCCTATATAGAAGTTCATTTCCACTTCAATTTTGTACACAACTAAACTGCAAGGCTTTCAGATCAATTTTTTTATAGTGATGATAAAACAATTTTCTTTTCAATTCCTTTATGTTATTAATTCAGTCCCCCTGAAATGTAATTTCTGTTTTTCTTCCACTAATATCATAATATCATATGATAATTTGTTTCAACTGTCAAAAATATATATTTACTCAAGCAGCCACAAGAATCTTAATTCATAATATGCACCTCATATAGAAGCATATAGCCCATCCATTCTGAAATTATAACATCCACCTCTTCATCAATTTCAACATCCTGTAATAACCATAACCTAAGGTAAGTATCAGAATGACACAGCTGGTTCCTAGTAGCGAATATGAAGTTGGCAAATTAAAAATATCATAAATTTCAGAGTAAACTAAATCTTCAGAAAACAACATATAAACTAAACATAAACAAATATTATCGAGATATTTTATTAGAGAGAAAAAATAGCAAAACGTTACAGTGACAAAGCCAAATGTATCTAATAAAAACCCCGGCAAATCACAAAACAATAGCTGCCCATTGTGGTTCGAGAACGCAAGGCAGCCAGGTCTTATAAACCTCAGGCTAGAATCTCGTTGATGCAAGAGCAGTAGAAAAGCAAATATTTAGTAGTACTTTTATACTTATATTTCCAAAAATCAATTCAATTCCATAGCTTCTGGTTATGAGTAGTATTTTGGATCTATGTTAGTTGAGATTTCTAATGTTTTATTTGTAAGTCCCAAGAACGACTAATGGGTTTGGGTTAATAGTAAGAGTCGAGGATTATAGTTTGGCAGTTGTTAGTTAGTTGTACTCATAAACTTCTAGTTCAACTAGCAAGAGTGTATGGTTATTTTGAATTTAAAAAATATAAAAATAAAATAAATTAAAAGGTTTATAATTAAAAAGAAGATATGCATATATAATTTAAAAAATTATTTAAACATTAATAAAGTTCAGAATGGCGTGTTTTATTTTGTATGTGAGAGTAGCACAACAGATTTAATCACTCTAAAACATTGATTTCATGTGTGAATGTTCTTGTTTTTTAAATCTTTATCCAGAAAAAGAAAAAACTAAATGGAAATAAGTTAATAATGAATGGATTTGATAGTGATAGTTATCAGTTAGTAGATTTTGAAAATACATTCTGAAAAGAATAGAAACTAGTATTAGTAATTAGAAATATTTGTTCTTAAAAAGAAAGAAATAAATCAAAAAAAATAAGGAGCAAATTTGGTAATTATAAAAACTATAATTGATTAAATTATCATATTTATACTAAATATATAAATAATTAGAAATGTTAATCCTGTACCAAAAGAAATTGTGTAACTGTACCCAAAAAATACAGAATTACTGTCATGAAAAGGAATACAATTAAGTGGGGGGAAATAAGCAAGCATACTTGAAAATGCATTTAAAATATGACACATGGTGCAATGAGTAGATAGATTACGGAAAATTGCTGAAGTTGAAGAGAGTGATCACTAATTTAATATATAGGAGTTGATAATTGTAATAGGGAATTCTGAAAACATGAAGTCGTGTAACTTGAAAGGTCATACAAAAGCCATAGTCAGCTATTTTATGGCGAACCTTTTTCCTTGAATTTACATCTATAATTATTAAGAAAAACTTATTTCTTCGTTTGTGAAACCTTACGCCCTTTCATATATGTTTTTGTATATATAGACATTCTACTTTATACTATATCGTCTATGTTACTCGACCGATTAGTTCCCTAGCTAATTTGCACCAATTACAATATTATTTCAAAGCCAAATTTTTGGAACTTATTTCAACCACAAATCCCAATGGCTTAGTCATTGTACATGCCAAATACCATGCTAATATTTATACCATTGTAATAGGAAATTTTGGTGTTAGCGTACCTCAACTCGTCCATGTAATACGACCACAACATCAGACAGATTATTTGCTTCCACAATGTCATGTGCCTACATGAAAAAGAAAACAACAAATTGAAACCAGAAACTCAAGACCAAAAGTATTACCAAACATGATAAACAGCTTATTTGCATTCAAGACCTCAACCACCAAACTTTAGAAGAGCAACAGAAGAATCCAGCTCAAAATTGTAAATCGGTGGGATATTGAAGTTTGATTTATTATCCAAGTAAACCTCTATGCAATATCATTAAACAAGACAGAACCAAATCATTGGAGTCATTGAAGTATTTTACTTGCAGTAAATGCTTTTCACAATTCTTGAAATCAGTAGAGCATTGTACGGTTCACTGACAATTAAAACAACCCTTTTACACTGCAGGAGATCAAAATTAATTCCTGAACCTCTTCAATAAATAAATTAAAATAGTTTTCTAATATCATAGAAAAACTAAGAGATGCAGCACCGCTGTGCCAGTTATATTTTCACGGGCATAAAAAACGAAAATCACGGTAAGTACCTGTCTGCACAGAACTTGAAACACAAATCTCGTATATAAGCTTTATTAAAAACAACGTAACATAATCCAATAAATGAGAAAAGAAATTTAATTATAAATTACAAATTTACAATGCTTTAGATGTAAGGAAAACAGAAATACCTAACAGAAAATAGTAGAATACCTAAAAAGCATCTTATAAACACAATGGAAAGCATATTTTTCAGTTTATTTTTTATGATGCACGTAATTGTAACAATCTAAAGCTTTTGCAACAGTATTGCTTACTGGCATAAATAGAAACTCGAGTGTTTCTTATTAGCATCAGAACTAAACGAAGCTTATACCAACGAAAACTAAATCTTTGAAGATTACCTTCAGGGCAATGTC
The DNA here is from genome assembly GCF_001865875.1 of Lupinus angustifolius. Lineage (NCBI taxonomy): Eukaryota > Viridiplantae > Streptophyta > Magnoliopsida > Fabales > Fabaceae > Lupinus > Lupinus angustifolius. Next base: position 1,956,892 of record NC_032017.1, on the reverse strand, counting down.
ACTGGCATCAACGGCATACACCTGGTAAGACAAACACAACAATATCATGCATGTCAAACACTTGAATGATGGAATAAGTCAAAGCTTGAAACAAATACATTATAAGCTTAATTTTGAAAACAAAAAATACATGTCTGCCAAGTACAGCAATTGAAAGACTTAATAATCCTAAACAGTATGACTCAACTATCTTAATTTTAAATAAAACAAAAGGAGTAGAAAAAAATAGAAATGAAAAGAAATACAAAGCAAAAAAGCAACTTATCCTTGACATAACAAGGTGCTAAAGCTCAATAAAATTCCTGTCAAGGCCAAGACTTTATCAACTGCAAACTTAAACAATGAAACACAGAATATGCGAGATCTAATCCAGCCATAATGAAAAGGTATCTACAAGCAATATTTTTTCTTCTATTTCAAAAGCATCTAATAAAAATATCACATCACGTGATTTAGAAACTGAAAAACGGATTACAGGAAATAAAAAAGGGTGACCTAGTGAATGTCACCCTCACTAGATGGAGTTATGGGAAGGGTATATGTATACAACCTTATCCCCACCGAGAGGCTGTTTCTAGGATTTAAACCCTTGCTGCAAGGGGAAAGTAAAAAAATAGCTTTTAAAAGTTTAAAAAGGATAAATTGTAACGGCAGTCTTGCACATCAACTAAAAGGGTATACCAATGTCAATATGAAAGAGCTTACCCGCTTTGCACCAGCCTGAGCACAAAATATAGAAAGGATTCCTGTACCGCATCCCACATCAAGTACAACCTGAAGGCATATAATGCTTTAGGGAGAAGAGGGGGGAATAGGGGGAGGGAAGGGAAGGGAAGACTGGAAAATCCAAAAAAAATTCAAATCAAAACAAGCAAATAATGCATGATAACAAGTTGTATATGCTTATGTAACATAAGCATCACTGATTTGTTAACCACTTAACAGTATGATAACACAACCGGGACAAGATGTCCTCCTCTACATGAGTTCAGTCATCCACTTCCTTCAGTAGGAGCTGAACAGAAGTCCTATCTTTTGGGCCAAGGGTTGAGAAAAGAATTAGTATGAAATTGGGACATCACATGTGTAATTATAAGGATTACCGATTTTATCATATAGCAAGAGTTCACAAATAATTAGGAAATTCACTTCTAGTAGTCATGATAAGTAGATTTTACCTTTAATAAAAATTAAGATTAGAGTTCTATTTAAATTAAGGTTGTCTAGAGGTAAAAGTTAGCCAGCCCACAGGCTAAGGTGTATGTTAAGAAAAAAGGCAAGGGTAGGTGGAAATTAGAATCATGTGGAGGCAATGAGAGAAATATGGGTAGGGATAAGTTTGGGGGAGTGTATATAGCAAGCCTCCACACATGGGGCATGATTCTGTTAGTGAATAGGAATAAGAAGAAGGGAGGGTAAGCAAGGTCTGAGTGACGATTGGAAAGGGACGATACAGACCCATGATGTGTCAGCAGTGTCTCCAGCTTTATCTTTCTGCTACCATGAGTGCGATTTTTCAAGTTTGTTTGTGTGCATAGCTTGATCTGATACTATTTTTTTTTTTGGTACATGATCGGATACTAATATCATCTTTACTTTAATAAAGTGAAAAGAAAGAGGACAAGACATCCTCACAAGTAAGGGAAAATGGAAATATCAGTAGTAGGGGGTTCATTCCCATGAGATTGATGTCGTAGGGCTTTCTGTTTTACCTGAAATAAAATTGGTTGAATTGGTCCATGGACAAATTACCAAGCATTCCACTTAGATTTTTTGTTGGAAAATTGAATCTCTCTCTCGTCTTTCTCTAATCATTTATGCCAGAGTGTGAAGTCTAGTTTTTTTCTAAAGGTTTTGCATTTCATACAAGTATGTATTAGGGATTGAAGGTCTATGGCTTCTATCTGCCATGGTGGATCAACCATGTGAGTTAAGAGTTATTTTATTACTTGAATAACACTGCTTGTGGGGCTACAATAGACTAATGTGCTCAAATTTGAGACAGTGCATGTATTCTGTTAATTAATAAAGTAGATTTCTAGAGAGACTTTCCAACAATGTTATATCTCTACCTATATGTTTTAATTACACTTCCAGAAGATTCTGCCTTACAAAAAAAACTCAGATCAATTGCTGTTCAATTTATAACAATATATGTGTGGTTGCTAAATTACTTTGCCTGCAATAAAACTCTGATGCCGCATGACTGCTTCCCTATAAGTTTCAGTCCGCACACGATCCTGCAATAACCAAGGGAAAGAAAAGAAAGGAGCATAAGAAAGTAAAAAGAACATTATTTTCTTATCACCAAAAGAAGAAATTTCAAATTTCATTAAGAAGAACCGACCACAATGAATGGAAGGATAAGGAATCCTCATTAACAAAGAGCGGAACACAAAACAGCAAACAGAAATGCAATATCATTGGAGCAGAGCTGCTCAATCACCGTCATATGTGTTCGAGAAACGTCATTAAAAAGATCAAGTGTCTCATACCAAACAGAATCCAAGGATCTAATCTTATTCCAATCATATGCACCACATTGTAGCATGTATTGCACGTGACACGTTACTTTAGCCATTTTGCTTCAATAAAATCATGAGTGCTGACAATCAAAAAATGTCCCAAGGCACACCTCGCATTCAGCGACAATGCCAAATAACCCCCAAAAAAGAGTTCAGATTAGATAGTGTACACCAGAGAGAGAACATCATACCACCATTACAGTCAATAGATGTACAAGATTGCTTGATTAAAAATGCAATACAATTAATTGTACCCCTTTTTAGCACATAATTGCATCTTAATTTGGATAAATTCAAATGTTGCATTCTAATTTGCACCAATAGTGGCACGTCTCTAAAATTCTTGAAGATCTCAACCACCACCTCATTGAGCCTCTCACGCACATAAAGCTGTCAACTGTGGTGTTCCTCCTCTCATCCTAGCTTTATTCATGGTCTGGGAACCACCAACAGCACAAATTTGCACCACCAGTGAGAAGACTCTGGTAGAACACTGCCATTTCTTTTGGGTACAATTGCAAGCTATGGTATGCCAGAGTTTGAAATCAGATTGAGCTCGTGAGAGATGATAGGTCATTTTCAAAATTCTTTTCTTTATTATCTCAATAAGGGAGGTTTTATATTAAACCATTATAAACCCTCTTAATAAAAACCTACCTCCTTAAAATTCCTCATCCAAACACAACCAAATGAGGAATTGTGGAAATTCTCTCTCAGGAGGAGTAACTTTTTATTATACATCTTGGGTTAAAAAAAATATCAGATAAAAATATGATAGAGGAAGGCCACCGATCACCAACTTTTGCACAAGAAAAACTCAATCATCCGCCACAAGGAAGGAAAAGCTGCCATCAACCCACCCAGAAACAGAACAACAAGGTGTGACCCACCCTGCAGCAATCCAGGAAGCCCATGAGGCACAACCAACCCCAAGAGGTGCAGGCCAAGAAGGTGCGACCCATGTTGCCAAACAAGGGACTGTTTCGTGAAGCAGTACAGATGGGAACAACCATATATCTTCTGAATTATTGTGTCTCTTAGGAATAGGCATGAAATCAATTATAAATAGGAACAGACTCTTATGGGTTTAGGCATTGAGAAAATTGTGAGGAATCTGAAATTGTGGAGAGACAGGCTCTTGAAAACCTGAGTTGTAATATTCTATATTAAATCTATAAAAAATTTGTTTCATCTTCCAAGTTCTTATCAAAAGACTTATCATTGTCAAAATTATTTTGTTTATTATCAAAATACGGCTTTTCATATTAAATCATTTCAAATCCTCTTAACAGATTCTTTACCTCCCTTAAAACCCCTTATCTAAAAACATCCTGAAGCCATATTCTTTAATGTTGTTAATTAGCCCTGGTAGCTCACTTGTGTTTTTTTAGGCAAATACTTCTGCTTTTTCTTTACAGGAAGAAATTACATTAGACAAAAAGGAGGGATAATTACAAGCTTACAACTAGGGAATGGAGAAGAACAAAAACAAGATACTTGAGTTATTTATTTTCTAGGTTTCGGGAGGAAGGGGAGCCACGATGCAATGGTTCAAGTTTTTATCGTGTGACAAGGAGGTCATAGGTTCAAATCAAGGATTCAGCCTCCTGCCTACCTGCATAGTGGTCCTAACTCTGCCCATCGTGGAGCTTAATATCACTAGTTGCCCTTTTAGGGTTTAGGGATTTTTTATCAATAGGATTTACAAGATTCAAGCAACATAATTTCACAAATAAAAAAATCTCCGAATTTTTTAGATTGATCATCTTTATATGGGATTTAAGAAACAAATAACCCAAAAAAAACAAGGTAGGTCAAATTTTCCTTCACACCATTCCCACATTCATTTCTAAAACAGATATTAATCAGATTCACCTTTCACATAAAATGCCTCATATATTTCATAATCAATTAGAGAAATAGCAACATACTAAAACTAAAATGAAGATAAAATTAAAACAAAAAAAAAACCTTAATCATTTCTTGGTGGATACCAAGGTGAGAATAAGAATTGAAATACGCCATGTCGAATTCCGTACAAGGAAGGCGCTGTTGTTGCAACTGCTGCTGTTCAGGAACCCTAACGACGGGAAGGGTGTCACTGGAAGTAGAAGTGGAACTGGAGGCGCGTGGCCTGCGCGTGACACGGCGGACACTGTCTCCGTTTCCCATTCCCGGTGGTGGAACCTCGTGGTGGTGGTGGTGGTAGCCGTTACCATTTTCCTTCGGAAACATCTACGTTGTTGTTAGTGTTACTGTTACTCAGTGTCATGTCACATATACATTTATTTACCATGTATACCACGTGTAACTAAAGTTAAATTATATTTGTTTTTTATTTATTCTTTGTTTATTTATATCACCAAAACTCATCTATAAAATGATAAATATAAAATATTCATATTGATCTTAAAAATAATATTATTATATATTATTTATATGAATAATATTAACTAATGGCAACAAATCTCTCTTGAGATACATCACTTCATTCTTTATTAAGTGTAATAATATGTATACATTGTTTGATAGTCATTATATTATTTATAATTTATTTGAATTACTTTTTATGAAGAATTAATTATTAATGAATATGATGGTAAATAATATATTAATAGTATATAAAATTTATACGATATTAGTATAATTCTTTTTCTTCTTTATAATATTTAAGAGAAAATCTTGTTGCTAAAAACTGAAATGTACATGGCAACTCAAAGAAAATCACACTCTAGAATCTCATTATGGAATCACAATCAAGAATCATGAAATTTAGAGAAAATAATGAAATAAATGAAACTTGAGAGATGATTTTACAAAATTAATTTCTCTAGGTGCAATGTATTCTTATTTTTTTCAGAAATTGCAAGTTATGGGAAACTCCTCTAAAATTGGATTTTTATATGGTATGTGTTATGGAGGAAAAAAACTCCATAATAACCTAAAAAACTGCATTTTTAAAACATTTAACATTTGGAAACTTGATTATGCATAATCCATATTAAGATTCTTATCCTATCTTAGGACTGTGCCCCAATCGTCCTAATAACCTAAACAAAATTATAAAATACATTAAATGATTAAAAGTAAATTACTTATCCATATGCTTTGTTCAATTGCCTTCATCAAAACCACTTGCACACGCATCTTTTGCTTTGAGTATATTACCTAGAGATGAGCAAGACTTGGCCCTACCTGCTCACATAGTACAGTCTGATCATGATTAGGTCTGAATAGGATCGGGTCTAGGTTTGGGTTTGTATTCAAAAAATAGAATCAAAATTTAGGGCCAGATAGGGATCAAGCATGACCCGTTCCGCCTCATGGTCACTTGCTCATCATATTTGTATGTATTTCTACTCAAATATGTATAGAGTAATGATACTATTTTGGTCGAAAGTATCATTTATTCTTTAATTTTTCCATAATATACATGATTAATAATATATATATATATATATCGTTTTATATATCAAACTACATATTCATAATAATAAATAATACTGAGAAGCATTCATCTAAAACGAGTATGCATTATATTTAATCGTAGGATCAGGTCGGATTTAAAGACTGACCTGGTCACTATTTAGGGTTTGGGTGTAGCAGCCAGACCTTCAAACTGAAGTAATGAAGAATTTCAATGCTTGTAAATCTATACTAGTATATTTGATTTGACAATATGGGAAACAAAATGAATACAAAGATTGCCCTATAAGATTAATCTATATACATAATACATGTTTAATCGTTATGGAATTAGGTCCTCTTGATACCCACAATTTTCAGTCAAACCACTAAATCCTAGTCTGCAATTTGGAGAGCTTCTCAAATCTCAACTGTTACCTTGTTTCCTAATTCTCCCCTTTGCTTCATTGTTCATTACGCATAGATCTAGAATCCAGTCAAAATCCGTTAGCCTTCTCCATGCTATTTCCCTTGCCTCTTGTCATTTACAGATCAATTCTTTGTCAATGAACTTGATTCATGATAGAGCATTATGACCTCGTTCAATCCATATAGCCGACTTCTAGTGGGATCAAGACTTGGTTGTTGTTGTTGTTGTTGTTCTTGCCATTTGACTCTCCAGCCGCCAAAGTCAGAGAATAATTGCAAAAAACAGGGGTATTCAAGGACATGATCTGAAGTGGACTGGGTTCAAGGCAAGGGATACCAGAGAAATCTGGGTTTTCTTGCTGCTACTGTCTGTCAATCCTCTTCCTCTTTTCCCGAAGGCTAAAGTTGGGAATTCGGTGACAGCATTGAATTTCAAACTGTATTTACTTATCTTACCCTGTTTCATCCTCCTTCATGTTTCATGAATATTGAAGCAACTCTGGTCCCCAATCATTTATCCATCATTTAAGAAACAAATTTTAATCACAGAAAACATTACTTTTCGAATCATATATCGGCAAACAACAACAACTAGTGTTGGTATTTTTAAGAAATATCAGATGTTAAGCATCATATGACTGTCAAATTGCTAGTAGCATATGCAAAACTCTTGTAATAACTAGAGTACAATTAATAGACTCTTTTAATAATGATTGCCTGTTGTTGAGGAGGAAAAATGCACACCGTAAAAGCAATGAGGAACCAGATATAGAATGTATACCACAGATTACCAATAGTCTCCACAGGAGCAAAACCCATCCTTGAAATGATGGAACCGATACGCATCTCGCATGATAAGTTCCCTAGAGGTGACAAAAGACAACAGCTTTATTACCAGGTGACAATCATGGCAGACACGGAGATTCTTCATTACATTTATAGGCTTCCAAGATGGCACATTAAGCAACCCAAAAGCAAAGGCAAGTTTTTCACTATGGTATTGTTGACTCCGATGAGCAGAAGAAACTACATTAATATATCTTCCTGTATCTTCTATCTTCTTCATCATCTCCTCCAGTTTCATATAAATTTCCTTCATCTGTGGATGATTGATGTCATCTACGGTGAACACATGTACCCTGTTATCAACCTCAATCCAGCTACAACCTGGACTCTTTTGAATTCCTTTATCTTTTATCAGCTTTCTCATATTGGCAACACCTTGTAACTCTCCACACTCGGCATATATATTTGCTAGAAGGACATAACCTCCAGAATCTTCCATGTCTAATTCCATCAAGTTCTTTACTGCAGTTTCAGCTAGTCTCGAGTCATTATGGATTCGGCAACCTCCTAGTAAAGCCCCCCAAATAGTGGCATTTGGCTTAAAAGGCATTCCATCTATCAAATTCTTTGCCTGATCTAGTAACCCTGCTCGCGCAAGCATATCTACCATACAAGCAAAATGCTCACGTGTTGGAGAAATTCCAAAAACTTTAATCATAGAATCAAAGTAATGTTTCCCTTCTACTACAAGCCCCATATGACTGCACCCAGATAAAACAGAAATGTAGCTAATATGATCCGGTTTGCACTCCGTCTTCAACATGTCTTCAAATGTCTCAATTAATTGCTTACCTAAACCATTCTGAGCATATGCTGCCATCATAGCATTCCAGGAAATTAGGTTTTTCACATATATCGAGTCAAAAACTTTCTGTGCTTCTTCGATTTGTCCACATCTTGAATACATCGTAACAATACTATTAGCAACTGAAACATCCGAACTAAGGCCATACTTTATAGCATGGGATACAACTTGTATCCCAAGTTTTATAACAGCTAAGTCAGCACAGGCCCTTACTGAAGTTGCATAAGTGATCCAATCCGGTTCAACTCCCTCTCTTCTCATCAATACATACAACTTTAGTCCTTCTTCTGAAAAGCCATGTTGAACATATGTGCTTAGCATTGAGTTCCAAGTGATGACATTACGCTCAGGCATTGTATCAAAATATTCTCGGGCTCTGTGAATGTCCTCATTTTGAGAGAATGCAGCGATCATTGCCGTCCATGATATAGTATCTCTAAGTGGCATTGATCTAAAAGCAAGACTAGCTTTGTCAGTATTTCCACACTTTGCATACATTGTGATGATAGCATTCCCTACAGGAACAGAGGAATCCATCCCACTTTTCATTGCATATCCATGAAGTAGTTCCCCAACTGTAGCATAACTTTCACCTGAACAAACCCCAAGAACCGTGGCAAGAGTAAAATCATCCAAAACTACAGAATCCTGTCTCATTTGATTTAACAGTGCCAGAGCCTCTTCTTCAAGTCCACACTGTGCCACCCCAGTGATCAAACAAGTCCAAGAAACTTCGTTACGTTCCCCTAAACCATCAAACAAACGCCTCGCAAGTCCCAAGCATCCACACTTCGCATACATATCCACGAGACCACTTCCCAAATAAGCATCTATGCTATGTTCCATGCGAAGAATCCGGGCGTGCAAATGTTTACCCCACTCCAGATCAGAAATACTGGCACATGCACTAAGTACACTACCATAGGTCATGAAATTTGGCCTAAAACCCTGATTCCACATTTCTACAAACATACTAAGACACTGGACCCCAAGGTCATGTTGAGAGAAAACTGAAATCAATGTATTCCAAGAAATATCATCACGTTCAGGCATTCGTGCAAATAAATGGAGAGCTTTTCGAGCTCCATAGAATTTAGAATAGCCATAAATCATACTGTTCCAACAAAACAAACTAGGCTTCTCAATGCTGAAGAAAACACTCTCTGCCAAATTAACCACACCACACTTAACATACATATCAACAACAGCATTCTGAATGCAACATTCGCTTCCTAAGTCAAATTTCTTAATAACATGTCCATGTAATTGAAGAGCCAAATCACTATAACCAAGGCATCCGCAAGCCTTCATTACACTAGTAAACGAATAAACATCATAGTTTCCATCACTACAATCCCTCAGCATTGAAGCAAAAGTTTCAATGCTATACTCAGGGTACCCATTTCGACAATACCCAGATATCATAGTTGTCCAAGAAACAGAGTCTCTAACAGGCATTTCATCGAACAGGTGTCGCGCCTGATCGACTTGGCCCGAATCAACTAAGGCATGGATAATTGTGTTCCAAGTGATGATATTGCGATTATTTGATTCGCGGAAAAGGCGGCGAGCTTCGGGTAATAAGCCACATTTGGAGTACATGAGGAGTAGATTGTTGTGCAAGAAAAGAGAGGAGTCTAAACCGGAGAGAATGAGTTGGGCGTGGAGTTTTTGAGCGATGGGTTTGGATTTGAGAGAGGAACAATGCTTGAAATTTTCGTACAAGTTTTGAGAAATTTGCATGTAAGATAGGTGGAAGGAATTTGAATGGTAAAGAAGAAAGGGTGTAAGGCGTTGAGGGGTAGTCCATGTTAGTCTCGCTCTTGCTAGTGAATACATTCAGGATGCAAAATACCATGTAATTATTAGTGTTTGCTTGTGCTTTGCATTTGATTTGTATGACTAGGGTTGAAAGTGAGTCAATTTGAGTTTCATTCAATAAGAATTTGTTCGGTTCGAGTAGAAAATGAGCTATGTTTTCAGCTCGAATTCTGTTCTATTGAAATTCGCAAATTATTGGATTTGTCTCGTTAACTTGAATTGGTTTGGTTTGTTAAGAGTTTGTAAACTATTTAATTAAACTTATTAGCTCGATTGGTTCGTCAGGTGATTATTTAATTAAACTTATTAGCTCGATTGGTTCGTCACGTGATTAATTAAACCTATTAGCTCGATTGGTATATGTGGATGCCCACTACCATCATATCTACCCACAAATAGTATGAGTATGAGCATAAGTAAGTACTACTCATGACCGACTGACCCTGTTGGCATCCCTAACTTGGAGTAGCTCAATCGTTTTGGTTTTTAAAGTGGCTTAAGAAAGATGCAAAAAATGAATTTTTAGGATATATGTGCTATCTCGTGGTAGGCATTTTCATTCTCATCTTTTTTGGTATAACTAATAATATCATCTCAAATTATGAGTAATAAACTAATCTATTTTGGAGTGTATGGTTGCCCCTCCTGATAAATATTGCTCCGATGAATCAAACTTTTGACATTTGATATTGTACGATACTTAGAGATCTAGTATTACCTTATACAATTTGATCAACTCTTCCTTATTATCTTAATTCCCATCTAAATATCCTTTATGTAATGAAGTTTCTCTTGTGATATAATTGATGTTAATGTTGAAGACTTGAACATGAAGACCACATGAGGATATTCATGCCTAGTAGTAGATCTTGATCTAAATTTTAGGGGCAACAATATGTAATTTAACTAAAACTAATTGAGTAACAAAAATATAAAGAAACTTACACTACTATCAAAGGAAAAAATTCCAGCTATTTTTTTTCCAATATAAATCACTATATTGTCGGCAAGAAATTCATCTTAATACGAATTTAGTTTGGTTGTCTATATTTTTGAAAATGATATTCATGTAGTTGTTGAACCACAATAGCTAAGATAAGACGAATAACTTGATAAAACAAGATATGATTAACCACCTATGATTAACAAAAATGTTGAGATTGGCATTTTAAACTAATTTCTCCTTCTCATTGAAATTAATATCATAGAACTTTTGAACAAAAAATACATATATTATCAATATTAAATTACTTGTAAGCATCCTTACGACATATATTATCAATACATTAATAATCTATTTCATCAAGTGTAAAATCATTATGAATTCAAATAAAGTCATATTATTATAAGGAACATCAACTAGGGATAACAATGAAAACCGAATTCGTGGGTACCTGCTCGAACCCAACCCAAATTTAACGGAGAAAACCCGATGTGATTGAGTTTAGGTTCGGGTTTTACCGAGTGCAAATTCCGAGTTCAAGTTTGGTACAGTTGATACCATATCTCGAACTCGCCCCGAACTCGATTAATATATATAAAATTACAAAGTTACACATATATACATATATAAAACCTATATAGAAATTTAACATATATATAGAAACTATATATATAAATACATGTTTCGGGTGGGTTCCCATTGAATTCGAGTTACCTAAAACCAGACGGATTCAAAGATGATATTATTGTTTTAAACCTCGCTTAATTCGTGTTCAGGTTCGGTTTTAAATTTCGGGTTGGATAAGCACAAACCCGATCATGAACCGCCCTGTTCCAATTCCTAACATCAACATCTACACGTGTAGAGGAACTTGATCCATTATCTATAATTTTTAGAAGGACCAAACAAGTTACACTATATTTATTTTTCAAGCTACAAATTAAAGAAATATGTGAGTTTTAACTAGTATCCTCATGAACATAAAGACGCCATTCAGGGGTGTAGGTAAAAGAAGTACATATGTTATAAAGTTTAATAATAAAACATTTTGCTGTCCAAACACAACAAGTAACATATAAAATGACACATTTCACTTTATGGGATAACATAACATGAGATAAATGTGATATAAGTTTTGTATTATCGTCCTTGTCTGTGCTGTACTACTAATCCAAGGTTAGCAAAGTTAAAAACAGTTTTATATGTTAATTAACTGATTATTTGTCCTATAATTAAATATTTATTTTTCTTAAACTAGTTTTTTATTTTAATTTAGACAATGCATAATCAAATGAGTGACTAAACCCATAGTAGAATACTCCATAATGCAGAATCAATATCTCTTTGCCTGGATCACCACTCATTGGCACTACTAAATAGGGATGAGCATGGACTAGATTGGAATAGGTAAGACTTTTCCCTTATCCGACTCTAAATGTTGATCGGGTTATTTTTTGAACCTGAACCTAGACCCGAAGCTAACCCGACCCAAAATTTTGAATGGAACAACCTGTGAACCCGGACCCAATGCTAGACCCGGTTAAATATAATGTATACTCATTTTAGATAAAGTCTTCTCAATATTATTTATTATTACTGATATGTAAATTGACATGAAACGATATATATATATATTGTTAATCATGTACATATAACAAAAAAATTAAAAAAATGAATAATATTTTCGACCTAAAATATGTCATTATTCTGCACATAATTGAATAGAGACACATAAATATAATGACTAAGTAACCATGTGATGAGTCTGGGCCGGGTCATGTTTGTCACATACCCAACCCTAAATATTAATAGGTCTAATTTTTAAATCGAACCTGACCCTAGGCTCGATGAAACCTGACCTACTCAGGTCTGATCATGATTGGGCCAAGAAGTCGAGTGAGCAGGTAGGGTCAGGTCCTGTTCAACCCTACTACCAAACCATCCACCAGATGCAACAACTTTCAACCAAAGTCAACAAAAAGGAAGCAACTATTAACACAATAACAGCATTTATTGATCAAAACAGTCATGACAGTGCTAAGTTGCTATGAGCAAAGCGTGTAATTGAGTCGCTTGTGTCCTCCTTATTGTTTACGCATCAGAAACTACTCAATTATGATAATGTTACATGAAGAAAAAAGGTAGAAGAAACTGAACATTGACAACAGGTGAAATTCTACATCAGTTGATCATAACTCATCTCTGGATCCTCCATGTTTTCCATGATCATCAAAGGATGCATATGCCTTGATTATTGACTCATAGATTTCGATCCCTTTCAAGTATTCATCTTTGTGCAGAAACTGCAAAAAGGAGAAGCACAAGTCAAAGATGAACTACAAAATAAATGCAGTGCAGTAAAATCCAGAGCAATGGTTGCTGAAGAATGGCGGTAAATTAGGATATAGGAACACTGGCGCTACTACTTCACACCTAAAAATAAAAAGAAAACCTCACTTCCGTGTCATTCGTGTTTAAGATAAACTGTCCAATCAAAAGGCAGAAAACACTGATATCTTATAACCACGCCATTCCGGCATTACCTTCTCCTTTAAGTATAGAACCCAAACAAACTTATCATATCTATCAGAATAAAGACAAAGTTGAAGTAGTCATATATTGACTAGCTCCTATATGTTTATGGTGAATACTTTTCTTTCCAAAAAATCGATCTATACTTCTATAGCAAAGAAGCCATAGTACAAAAGGCGAATCTTAACCAGAGTCTGCCAACACCCAACACATGTGTAAAGGGAAAAAATCGACCTCAAACAATTTTGTCCATGAATACACTGTTTCAACCATTGTAGAACTAATGCAATGCATCTTCATAAAAGCCTTTTAATCCCAGCCTCAATTCTAAATAACAAATTAGATGTATGTTTATTCTAAATAACAAATTAGATGTATGTTTCTTAATTAGAGGAATCACCTCATTGTGGTCATGGAGTAGAATAGGAGTGTTTGCCATAGGTGAGAATCCAATTGCGGGCAACCCACGTCTGCGGAAGTACCGTGCATCTGTAGAGGCAGGAAAGACCTCTGGCTTACCAAGTTTTCCACCAGCCTTTTGGACAGCATTTTGTAGCAGGGTCCACCAGGGATTTGAACTGTCAGCTTTTGTAATGATCGGTTTCCCAGAGTTATCGTGCACTGGTACCTTCTGTTTGAACTGCCCAAGGTACAATGTATTAATTGGATAATCTAATTATACAGAAATTTGTTGTGAAAAGAGAAAAACTTAAAAAAAACGAGTCATGTTGTATACCAACGAAAATTTATGTGAAAGTTATCACCCATACCAATAGTCCAATACCATTTCCAAATAATACAGAATGGCAATTTCCAGCTATCCTCTTAATAATCAGTTTAGTCCAAAAAAAATCTTCAATCGAATAATCATCAGAACATTCAAATAGGGAGGTCAATACACTATGTAATAATTGTTATTACTATTATTACTTTGCAAAAAGAACTTTAATAAAAAAAAAATCAGAGTTAGGAGAATAAGAAATCCTCCTTACAAAAGAACAAACAAACGTCAATACTGCACAGCAATCCAAATTTCTCAACATTTCTGGAAAAGACCATGGGCTTATAACCAAGTAGAAACCAAAAACCTAATCTTATCCCAAAGAAACTGCTCATTCAAGAAATCTCCATTGACTCTAACCAAAAACAGAATGGTTAGTACCAAAATATCTAACTACCCAAAGGAATAACAGGGCACAAAATGAATCATTTATATATGCAAGAGATAGTTAGCAAAGAAAATATAGATTTAACTATTATTTGATCCAAAGGTGGCACAACTTTGTAGTTTTTTACAGGCTTTAAGTTGTATTTACTGTGGAATTCAGAATAGTCAGTTCTCAAAAGAATCACATACTTGTAATACCCTACTTCACATTATAAAGGCTCTTTCTATTATATCATAATCTTAGCTTAGTACTAACTAGAAATGATAAATTCAGCCTTTTTTCATTAGTTTTGTTTGTTCTAGAAATGATAACCCATAAAATGAACTACTTTTGTAATAAAAAAGTGATAAAAAATGCAGAATGTGAAAGTAATAATATGATATATTGTAAGTAGATGTTAGTTATAAACAAAATTGAGTTTAGTCATAGAAACATTTCCCAGAGTTAGACATTTCTATGAAAGTGATAACAAAACAGTCAACTATTAGTTATAAATGACAAATATAAGGCAAAGTGTAGATAATTAGCTAATTACACTGAATGACATATTGCGGGAAATAGGTGCCCATTCTTCAGCAATTCGTCTTTCCAATGATTCCGGATCAGTAGTCGGTGGCACCCTAACATCAAATCCGGCTTCTGCTTCAGATGGCTGCAAATTCATGACGAAACCCTGGTCGACAGCAAAAGACAAATAGAATCATTCATTCAATTAAAAAAAGTAGATCCAGAAGGAAAATCAAATCACTCTATCAATATATTTTCCGTAATTCCTTATAGGCACAAATAGAGTGCTCCATTAGTGCCTTAGCATAGAGTACGCACAGAAGTCAGATCTCTCAAGTAAGTTATAAGACTATCTTTGAAAACTTTACTTTGGAATTCTGCTGATATGAATATTAATACGATAAACATCTAGCATGACAAACATATAACATGCAGCATGTGGCCCAGGCCAACTCGAGACAGTAGTAATCCGCTAAGCAGTAGGCAAGGGAAACTAAAACACAATAATGTGTGATATATTCAAATACCAGTTTGGTTCGCCAATCTTTAGTTAAATATTTGAATAGTCAAATGAAAAGTTTAAGAGAGAACAGAATGCGGCTAGGTGCAGGCTGCAGAGACAGTTTTGTCATGCACAAGCCTTAAAGTTTCAAGTACTTACAGTTGGAGATGGAGTTCCAGCCTTCAAAAAGACCATATTAACAGAAACAACATCCCCTTCTTCCCTCAAACCTGCTTTGATCAAGTCGAATTGTGAGGCTCGAAACCTTCTGATACTTTCAATACTCTTCAACAGATTCTCCATGGCAGAATTATGATAAAGCTTTGCCCCATGCCCAGGTGCCCCAGTAGCTTTTATCACCAACCACCATGGGCTCCTCTCTGCATAGAATGGCCGGTAATGTCCATCAGGTGAAGCCAACCCTGTTGTTCAAAACAAAAACTTCATTTACATTCAGTAATGATATCAAAGATTAATACCTCTTTCATCCTAAACAAAGAATAGAGTAAATACACAAGTTTGTCCCTAAGAAAAAATGGGCCCCAATTTTGTCCATGAGAAATAAAAATTCCAAGTCAATCCTTAAGAATCTTAAATGACAGTAAAAATAGTTCCTAATGTGGTCTCTAAAATTTGTCACTAATTTGATCCATTTTAGATTCTTGAGGATGAAATTGTGATTGATTTTCAATTTCTTGAGGAACATTTGCTCTTAAAGATGAATTAGGGTATTTAGTCAGCAGCAAAACCTCTTCTAAATCCTTGAAAGTGTAAAAAACAACATAGAGCAAACTTGTCCCTTCATTTGAACGAATTTGACTAAGTAAATTACAACACCACCACCGAAGTTTAGTTGATCTACACACAATAATTAACCTCCCATTCATGGAGATCGATGTAATGCTTGAAAGGACACAGAATTGCAATTAAGTTAAACGTCTTCGGTGAGCATAAATTACTCTTTTACTAATCATGGCTACCAAATTTATGGGTTTTCTGTCACAATTCTAGTGACTAAAATGACTTTTTTCTTCTTTCAGGTAAGAAAAAAAGTAAAACAAAGTGAGTTCACTTGAATTGAATTACCTTCATCAAGCACTATTCCAACATTCAACTTCTCAAAAACCTGAGATTCAGCAAACTTTTCAGCACCATCATGTCCACCAATCTCCTCATCAGGCGCAAAAGCCAAATAAACAGACCTCAGCGGTTGAAACCCCTCAGCCTTCAACCGGCGAAGCGCTTCAAGGTACTGCATCCCAACACACTTCATATCCTGCGACCCTCTCGCGTATATCCTCCCACCATCATCCACATGTGCACTGAACGGGTGGTGGGCCCACTTCTCAAATTCAGCCGGAACGACGTCCGTGTGGGAGTAGAGGAGGATGGAAGGGAGGTCGGGTTTTGTACCCGGCCATTTGATAAGAACGAGTGGCTTTGCTGTCACGAACTCGAATGTTTGGGAGTCTAGGGAAAGGGAGTTGGCTTGGGAGATGAGGAAGTTTGTTGATTCTTGGTAGCGAGGGGTGGGTTGGGCTGTGTTGATTTGAAGGTATTGTTGGAATCGAGATATGGCTTCTTCTGATGATGATTGAATTGATGATGGGATTGTGAACAAGAGTATGAGGTAGAGATAGAGATAGAGGAATTCCATTCATACACTGCGTTTCTTTTCCAATAGCAGTGCTTGGAGATTGAAGCTTATTTTATGGTCACTTCTCACTCTGCTTCCAAGATACCTTCATTCGCACGAATGATAATATATTTTGGATGAATTTAATTAAAGAATAATAATATAATTTGTTAATAAAAATACGGGTTACCTCATAAAATATTTATATGTATTTTATTGTTGATATAGATTTGGATTTGTTAATGAATGAAATAATGTCGAACATGTTATATTAAATAACTGGTATGAAGAAAAGTATAGAATATAATGTAAGATAAGTTATAGAATATATGTTAGAGATTTTGGAAAACATGTTTATAAACTACATTTGTTGTTATTTTTAGTGGTTGATCATCCTTTATAAACCACATAATCATTCATACCGATCTAAATTTTTTAATTGGAGTTTCACCTTTTAACTTGATCTTATGATTGGGAAGACTAAAAGTTCTAAGTGAGTTTAAAAATTAAGGAATTGGAATGTTGAATGTTTCACTTTCATTAGCATAAGACATATTAACTGAATCTAAACTCATGTATTCATTTTCCTCACTTATAATCATACATTAGAATATTTATTAGTATAAGTTTAATTTATTATGTCGAAAATAATAAAAATATAAGGACAATTAAATTAATTCATCTGAAATTAACATATTGATTGATTTTGTGAATAATCTGAATTATTGACGCAAGTATTGTTTTAGATTGTAGAAATTAGTGATCCTTGTAGTGATGTTATAGGTTTGATTAATGATTGCATGGTTGCTTTGCTTTGGCTTTAGGTAAGTCAAAATAGTAAAATAAAAAATAAAAAATAATTCATAATTAACAATTTGAAGTAATAAAATTAAATGAGCTAAGTAACATTGTTAAAATGATATTTGATATTATTGACATGTCTAAACTAAAATTGCAAGATGTAGAAATGGAAGTTTCAAGAATCACTAAGTTGTCAGGTATTTTTAAATAATGATGAACATAAATTGGGGATCTCATTTCACTCACATAGTTCTTGCTCTTTGATGCACCCATTTTAAACATGGCTTTAGCATGATCTAGACTTTCTCCTAATTCAATATTTTCTCAATAGATTTTAACAATGATGATCTATATCTTTTCCCTGTGTTTTTCTCTCTTTTTCTACATCGTCGTTTATGCAATTAAGCCAGTATTTAAACAAAACAGAATTTAGCTCTCAAAAACGGTTTTTCAGTTATGTTGTTAAAACAGCAGAAAACACTTACGTTAATCGATTAACGGGTTACCTTAATTGATTAACCAGTATAAAAATTCACTTGTTAATGTATGGTAAACTCCCTATATGATATGTGCTCATGCAATACATGATTTCCAAAATATGATACCTTTAATTTATAAAATCAATGTATTCAAATGCATGGACCTACTTATCATATATTTCTAGATGTTGTCTCATTTTAATGGATTGATTACTTTATTATGTCTTGTGAGACTCACACCTAGGTTTACCTAACCTAGACTCAATATCTATGGCAAGCAACTTAGACTTCTAAAAAGATAATAAAGAATTATGACATAAGTCTAATAAGACACCGTTTGAGCCATCGACATGTTGATTGTTGAGTCATCTTCAAGCTTTAGCTAATTCCTTGTCTTCATCAAAACATAGGCACACGTTGCTAATGCAATCCTTGACGCTTTGAACTCTCAATCTCCCCCTTTATGATGATGACAAACACCTCATCAAATCTTAAGTTACATTTGATGAATTAGCTTGATGAAGTTGTACATTTGCATAATGGTTGTGACTTTAAAGTTAAAAGCACTTTGCTCCCCCTTAGGTAAGCAACCTTTCTCCTCCTGCAAATAACATCAAACACAACAAGCAACTTTTCTCCCCCTTTTGACATTATCAAAAAGATACGAATATTCAATTCTAGTCAAAAGTAAGAAGAGATATAGCAATTTATTTTCTAGTCAAAAGTCAGAAGAGTTATAGCAATTTATTTTAAAAAAAACTGTAATTATTAACATAGGCAATAACCAGTTTGAGAAGCTTAAACAAATGCACAATTATAAATCATTTAATCGATTAATAGCATGTCTTAATCGATTAAATGGACAGCAGATACTAGCAGAACAATTTGAATGGCATGAAGGATTATTCAGAAGCAAATCAAGTGCATAATGATTAAGCATTTGATATAATAGAGCAATTTGCAATAGGCATAATCATTCAATATAATCACATATACCAATCATGATCAAGATCCAGTTCAAACAAAGTAAGATGCTATATGCAACATAATTAACCATTTAAGCATGACATATCCATTATGTAAACATTTAAGACATGAAATGATTAAACATATATGTAAGCCATTTGTTAGTAGCATACCACTTGTTAGTAGTATTAGTTACAAAAACACAATTTCATTTTAGGCTATTTTCATTTTAAGGCATATTCCAATCATTCAATTATAA
>NC_032017.1:1936738-1937167 GCF_001865875.1 Lupinus angustifolius | reverse complement strand
AAAAGATGGTACAATCATAATCATGAGATGTACTTGACTCAAAAATATAAGCGTAAGCCACAAAACAGGAAGAATTAAATTTCAAAAAGAATTTGAGCTCAGGTAATCGATTATCACAAAATTTAATCGATTAATATGATTTGTTTTAGACAGCTTTAGCTACAGAAACTGATTTAATCGATTATACATAAATGTTAATTGACTAATGACGAAAATTTGACAATTTTAAAAACGATTTTGAGCTTACTAAGAGATAATTTTGTAACCTTGTTAATATATTTACCTTTCTTACCCTTTGGAGATAGGTCAAGATTACCACTTGTTTGTGATATCACTTGTGATACCACTTGTTAGGTGATACTGGATGAAAAGTTTGATGAAATGATGTTTGAATGGTGTATTTGACATTCAAAGTGCGTTGCTCCCCCT
>NC_032017.1:1935968-1936638 GCF_001865875.1 Lupinus angustifolius | reverse complement strand
TAATATGGAAGCTCATTTAACAACCTTTCTCAATAACTTTTCTTCTTAATAACCTTGATCTACTCACCAACCTTGTGCCTAGAACATCTTTTGTTGAATTTTCCCTTGACGCTCGAATGTCCTTTGGCACACCTGCAAACACAATTTACTTGTCTCTTTCGGGTACCCAAGTTATTTTGGATCCTTCTTGTTAGTAACTAAGGGATCTTGCCCTTTCTTTATCCAAACATATTTGCCACTTGGCACACCAAATTTTCTAATAAAGCATGTAGTGCATGTGTGACCATGTGTGCCACAATAGAAACAAGTAGGCATGTTATTATTTGACTTCTTATGCATATGAACTACTGGATTTCTATATGGCTTTTTCTTAGGTTCAGGTTTATATCCAATTCCAGTTCAGTTTCCAACGTTTCTTGTATTAGCAAGCAATGTGTTGAGGTTTTCTTGACTATATGTGAGCTTTGAGAGTTTTTTTTATAAAATAGAATTTTCAGCATTTAAATTCTCACAATTGTCACATATAGAGGGTTGACATAATTTAGAAGTAGAGCAATCACATGAGGCACATGCATAGATAAGATCAAGAGTTTCATTTTCAAGTTTAAGTTCATCTAATTCCTTTTGCATTTCAATTATTTTCTTTTCATGCAAGGAGATAACTCTTTTT